>NC_136057.1:2134874271-2135041771 GCF_964261635.1 Lissotriton helveticus
CTACTTTCCTACAACTTTGAAAGAAAAAGTGGAAAATGAGGAACATGTTGTAGGACACCAATTAGAAAACAGTTCAGGTCAAAACTGTTATGTAAATGTTGGTCTGAATGTACTGTTTCATTTACCACATCTAGAAAAAAAAAAAAAAGGTCTGATTGTGTTAAGCATTGGCTCCAACGTTTAGTCAATGACAGAACTGTAATATATTCTGCATCGGGCATTTGAGACCTTTTCCATATATGTAGCAGCAGACCTCTAATATTTCATCTCAACAGTCCAAAAAACGCACAAGAATTTATTATGGTCATCCTAGGAGTTTTAGAACAGGCACAAGAAGTAAATATTGTTGATTTATTTTGACTAAGTTACAGATGGAACAATGACACAGAATATTGTTATTATTCATCTACCACTCAAATTCTGAGCGTTTTCAGTATTTGAAATTACCGGATTGCAAAACTGTGCCTTTTGACAGATTGACAAAAAAAGGCTAACCAAAATATGACCTGGCCAAATTGCAGCTCAGATATTACGCCTACATTAATCCGAGGAACAACTGAAAACTATCTCATATTAATGCTACAGTGATACAGAGCAGATTGATCTAAATTGGAAACTCACATTATAAACATCTAAGCTGGGCAAGTATCAATTTCTGGAAGAACTTATATTACTGTGGCTATTATCTTTCACGAAAGCCTCAATATAACATCTGGACACTACTTTGTCTGTTTAAGGAGTTAATGTGGATGGACAGAATGCAATGACAGCAATTTTAAATTCAAATCAAAACTTACTTTCCGCTGCCTATCTCTTGTTCCCTCCACCAAAGTTCTACGGTCGATTTCTTTGAAAAAAATGTTTTACAGTGTTTCTTCTACGTGGGTGAAGTGTTTTAAACAGCATTTGGCATAACAGGGTGATGTCTCTAAATAATTCTACGAAATTGGAGAGTCCTTTTATCTTCCAGAAAGGAGTTAAATTAACATTGAACTACTTTCCTTTCTGAAGTGTGAAACTGGATGAACACCGTTCAATCACAGGGCCCTTGCATTTACAAACTAAAACTGCCTTTCAAACTACAAAATTGCCACTTTTTGTTTCATCAAACTAACCTTTGCATACTATTTGTGGAAAAAAGCATTGTTTGGATTTTTTTCTGACAATGCTTTTTCAACATCATTTGTCCTACAAATGATGATGATTTCAAAAGGATCTCCATAATTCCAATTGTGGTTTATATTTATTAGTAGTTTTGTATCGGTTATAATATTAAAACAAATACTTTCAAGATATGGTTGTTTAGATTAGTGTAGTAACTATAGGTAAAACAACTGATTGTATAGATTGCAGAAAAAAACAGTACAGTAATATTACTATAACTCTATGCATTGCACTCGGTACAATTCATTAATTGTTTTTCCCGGTGAACAACGTTTACAACGAAACTTTTACAACGCACTACCATTACAACGCAGGCATTACCACGCATACCATTACAACGCATTGCGCTGGGGGGCGCTCTAGGATAGGGAATAAGTTTAATTTTCTATCCAACACCTTCCCTAGTGTCCACGGGGACTGGAGTTGGAATAGAAAATTATACTTACCACTAAGCGCTATGCGTTGTAAAGGTTTGCGATGTAAAAACTGCGTTGTAAAGGTATGCGTGGTAAAAGTATGCGTTGTAACGTCATACATCCGTTTTTCCCCCACTGTTCGATGATGAAGCTTCATGCAGTACATAGTTTATGGTGAACAAGTATGAAAGCTGAGAACTGTAAAAAAGGGACAAATGTTTAACTATATTGTAATATACTATTACAGCATAGCCAATGTGTATTTTTAGGTTTCTGCAATTTTGAAAATGAAACGCTAACATACATTTGTTTTTCCTTTTTCAATAGTGGTTGGAGTGCTACGTCTTTAGATGATTCAAAGTACTTGTTGTAACACAGAAATATTTAGTAGATATAGCCCGGAACATATTTTTATGCATGAAGAATATTTACTATACCTTGCCACCACTTTGTGTTCCCATTTGCTAATTCTTACTTTCAGTGTAGGTTAACACATTTCTATTGTAAAGCTATACACCAAGGTAGAGTCTTATACAGCCACCGACCCAGGCACCGACCCAGTCACAGACCCACGGATTACACAACTAATACCCCAGTCACTCAGCAATTTAATAGCTCACTCATCCACTAACTCACTGACATAACACCCCATCTCACTTACAAATACATCTACTACATTATCTTGCTTAACCATACAGATATTCACACACTTAGTTAATTCCTAATTCAGCTGCTAAAACCTGCACTCAGTCACCTATATAAGCAGTCAGTCATGCATACAATCATTAAAATACTTGGTTT
Source organism: Lissotriton helveticus (assembly GCF_964261635.1). Classification (NCBI taxonomy): domain Eukaryota; kingdom Metazoa; phylum Chordata; class Amphibia; order Caudata; family Salamandridae; genus Lissotriton; species Lissotriton helveticus. The sequence continues at coordinate 2,134,876,653 of NC_136057.1, forward strand.
CTTCCCCATATACCTACTGATACTCCGAGTCATTCAGTCACACAGCTGGAAACTCGTGTAAACAGTGACGCATGCACTAACTTACTTAAATAGCTACTAACACCCAGCCAATCAGATACTTATATAGGTACTGCCATACCTATTCAATATTACATACAGGCACTGACTAAGTCACTTACCTGTGCGCACACACACACACACACACACACACAGCCAATTAGTCATTGATAGAGACAGGCACCCACTTGCTCATCTATAAAGATACACACATATTTATGCACTGATGCACACTGTGATATACCTAGTCACACACTGCTTTATACAGTTCCACACCCTGACATACACTGATGCAGACACTAACACATCCAGACACACTCCTTCATACACTAATATATCCACATACATGCAGATACATACAGTAACGTACCCAGGCATTCACTAACACACCTACACACCCTCTTGTGTATTTACTGATACACCCAAGATCACACTTTTTTATATACATTACACCCATACAAACAATAATACAGTCACTGAGAAAGCCAGACACACACAGACACAAACACTGACATAGCCACTCACTTATAGAGCTACTTGCACACATTGACTCACCCATATAGCTATTCACTCAGTTACTTACTTATTCACCCACCTAACTGCTGACACTGCCAGACCCTGACTCATACACTCTTACAACCCTGTTCAGTCCGATATACGGCCATTTAAACACCCAGTGACTAACTTATACATACACTTAACCACTCACTCCTTCAACCACTAACACTTCAGGCACGCACTTATACACATACTCGCCGACCCAATTTCTAACTCATACAGGCACTAACACACCCACTCCCTCAATCATACAGCCACTCACACAGTCATTCACTCACCTATACAGGCACTAGCATACACAGTCTCTCACCTAGGCAGCCATTCATTCAGCCTCCAATCCACTCCCGCAGCCTCTCATCCACTCCCGCAGCCTCTCATCCACTCCCGCAGCCTCTCATCCACTCCCGCAGCCTCTCATCCACTCCCGCAGTCACTCATCCACACCCCATCCATAGTCATTTATGCACCCTTTCACTTACTCTTACAGCCACTTAGACATCTACTCCCTCACCCATGCAGCCACTCACCCATACAACCTGTCAAGCACCATCTCACTCATTCATACAGCACTCCTATACCCACTACCTCTTTCACACAGCAGTGCATGCACCCACCCATTCACTCTTACAGCAGCTCCTGCACCCACCTGTTAACACACCCAATCATTCACATTCTCTCACCCCTGTAGACACCTACACACCCAGTTATCAGTCATTTACCCAGTCAGTCACTGATACAGGCACTAACACTCTCTCTCATACACGCACTTACACAGCCATTCACTCACCCATACAGGCACTTACAGAGGCAGTCACTCACTCATGCAGGCAACTCAAAGACCTCTTCCTCAACCGCATTTTAGGGAACTGACAGTCCAACAATTGACACTCCATCGTTACTAAAATTCGAGTCTGACAACTCGGTTGCAGCTCAAGAAATCCTATGTGCACAAACATTTTGATGGCCGATTTTGTATGGTTGACTATTTGGTATGTATGGTTGAATATCGGACCCTACCCTCTGAAGCAGTTCAAGAAACCCTTCTATGTTTAATCTTTTTGATTCCGGATTATGTATGGCTGAATATCATATCTGAATATCCTACCCCCGGCGTGTCGTCCCTGCAGCTATATGCCAGTCTCACGCCTGCCCTTACCCATATGTTCCACCACTCTCCTGGATCTCATGTCTGCTCATTTTATATATGTTGTATATGTTGTGAAGCGCTCTGATACCCTCTGGTCCAGCTAGCGCTATACAAAACTTCTAAAATAAATAAATGCAGCACTACCACACTCCGTCACTCACTTATACAATCACTCTTCTGTGTATATATATACACACATACAGTTTATCATTTTTCAACCATGGAAGATCGTTCTACCCAGAACCTTTTTTCTGTTTTTTTTTCTTTTCATTTTCTAATCTTTTGTATTTTTTTTGTGTTTTTTCCTAAATAAAATGGCAACTTGGAAAATAACATTATCTCCACAAACTTGAAAACAGTGGAAAAAGTGGAGTATATATTAAAAAATAAAAATAATTGCATGTGTTTATTGGTTGTGTCTAAAATGACAGCAATTCACTGCTTGATAACATTAAGGACTATGTTGCAGTCGAGGCAAAACATGCCTATTCTTTTCCACTCCGTAGACTTTTCTGGCAGGTTTTTCTCCTGCAGAAGCTGGTGTCACAGTTTAAGTTGACAGCTGCTCTCAACTTCTCTCCCTTTGTGTCCTCATCTGGTGAGTGCTAGGATAGGTTTTTAAATGGGACAACATGTTTGTTGTCCCCCATCAATATTTCTTAGAAGTGTCTCTTGAAAGGGGTTTGTCAACCATTTTATTTTTTCACCAGCGGGGATTGTAAAATCATCCCATGCAATAAACTGCTGTTTTGGGACGGTCCTTCGCCTGAGGACTCTCCACGAGTTGAGCTTGGGTCCTACTCCTCATTTTCTTCATGCAGCTCCTGCTCCCTACTTCCTCCAGTTTACATTTTATCAGAGATCAAGACAAACAATAAAAAATACAATTCTGCACTGAAAATACAGGACACCTGCTAGGAATATTCCAGTATTTCTACTGAAAGCTTCAAAAAGAGAGAAATGGGTGGGAACTCCTTTGGAAGATTAATAAACCGTGTATTTTCCAATCGGATCGCTTCTTTACATAGTCACATGATATTCGCGAACGCCGGCGTCGTCGCTAAGATGGCAGATACAATTAAAAAGTGCTTTACAATAAATTTAATTGCAGAAATACAAGTTTAAACACTATTCGTGAACTACTCTCTTAAACATTAATTATAATATGTGTATACTCATGTTTTGCACTTCAGTAAAAAAATACTACCTTCGTGAATATCTGCAACACCAGAAAATAAGTAGCACAATATTTCGTGGCGGATTCACAACTAATTAAAAAAAAGAAAAAATTGACAAATGTAGAGTGTATAAGCCTTAAAAAAGGGATAGAGAGGCACAGACAAACACCTGAATGGGTGGCATTGATAGAGGGAACAGGTGCAGCAAGGGACATCAACAACTAGCACCTCAAGGCTGAGGTGGAGGGCAAGGGTAGGCACATGGAGGAAATCCACGGACAGGCATGTCGAGCAAGGTATAATTAATGTAGTGTGGCTACCAAGTTGAATACACTGAACAGAGGGGCACAAGCTCTAATAATTACAAATAGTTACGTTATATACTTTCTTGATGCAACCACATGGCAAATAATAATAATACTTTTCTTGGTGTAAATCTTCACATCAAATGACTTGATTCAAGATCCTCTTTGACTGCTTAGCTCATCTGTATTCCTTAGCATTTGAACACCAGCATTCTTGCTTCTGCTCTAGGTCCACAGTGCAACGTCCCAAATGTTTCAGTCACTCATTTGCTTACAAAGCCTCACCTGTAGGGTCTCATAAATTTACTTCCAATCTCTCTGCAACCGTATGCCAAGGCTGGAGTGTGGAACTTGGGGAGTTTTTTTTAAGCAGAATAACATTCTTGCTACCCACCAGACAGTATTGGCCATTCGATGATGCTTAGTCTACTTTGGTTTTAATAGTGCCTGTGTTGTCAAACCTCGAACTTTCAATGCTGTTGACCACAGCAACTTGTTGTATCGAATGCAAACCTTCCAGAAGGAAACTATCATGGGTGAGATTTCCTTTTGACAGATAGGACATAGGATATCCTACTTCCAAGTAATGTAAATCTCTGGATGGATAGCGGCATCCAAGGCACTAGTTAATTTAATCAAGTTTCTTTCATTTTTACGTGTACATGGAGGATACTAAGCACATCCTTTGCATGAATGGTCATCTGAGTGTTGCACCTATCCGCTACTGCAGGTGGTGGTATTGGATTGGAAGCCATTGCCAGACACCATCATTTTGTCATTCCTTAATGCTCACTAGCCATAGACTGACTACTGAGTCCATGTGTTTTGCTCGCTATACTTACAATTGTAAAGCACCTCTGTTTCTGGTGAACAGTAGCAGAAATACCATCTTTCTAGATCCTTGTGTCCCTTTCATACATTTTTAATATGTACTTGTTGCATAAGAGGCAGTAGAGTGTTTTCATTCTTGTCAACAATTACATTTTTTGCGAGGCTATCATCTTCATCTTACTTTGCTTCAAAAATAAATGCCAAGAAAATGTGGGTGGTTTCACTCTATACAAATGTTTGATTCTGATCAAGATCATGGAACTCCAATGTGACCTTTTCCCTTTTAGATCCAGCTTGATAACATAGCTGCCCACAATACCTATTGTTATTGGTTCTCGAAAATATACATAAAATGGGCTTTAACTCTACCCACAATAGTATTTTTCTCTTGTTTAATGCTATCGGCTAATTGCTGCATCATTTCACCTCTTATAAAGTGTTTTCATTGCAATGCATGAGAGACTATTTTGCCAATTTAAAAGTAAAGTAAATATTCACACATTAAGTTCTTTCTCATAGCTGAGTTGTATACTGAAATCAATTGTTATTGTTCCACTTTTACACTGCAGCAATTTTTTAGGTCGAGCTAAGATCGACCTGTTATCTCTTCTGTGGGGTTTGGCAAACCCGCCAATTGCCATTGGTTACTATCTGTGGCATTCAGAAATGCTGGCTTGTTATTGGTGCATTTGGGTAATTGCCCCTCCTTTGCTTGCTTAGTTCTGTCCCTGGCAATTTCATTCTGAGAGTTTTATTTGGCCATCAGACGGTAAGTGATGGCCCCTTCTCCTTGTTTTTGGTTTTCATTTCTCAGTTCGTTTTTTTAACCGGCAGTGCAGACCTTGCAGCCGCATCCCTTTTTTTATGCCTGGCCCCTCATATTGAGTTTAATAAACCATTGCTTTAAAAAAAATTTTTTTATTTTAAGCGTACTATGGTTTTACCTTTTTAAATATTAGTTTTTTTCAATGCCTGGATTAGTGCCCTAGGTCGCTCTGGACTGTGCTCCAATGCAGTTACCCACCGTGGCGTTGCCGACCCTGTTCCGCTTAACCCCTTGACTCAGCTTCTCTCTCCTGCTCGGCTCAGCGCTCTGTCCTGTGCCCGTCTCCACCACAGGAGATTTGCTCAGACCCCAAACCACCTTAACGGAAGCTTGGGTACATGGTTTTTGTGTGTGGTGTGCCCTGCCGGTGATGCACGGCTGACCTCAGTTCTATTAAAATGCGAAAGCACGCGTCCTGGCCCTCCCGTTACAAACTAGAGCGGCTATAAACGGACATTCAATTATTCCTTTTCCATGATCTGGTGACGAGGGGTATCGTCTTCTGTGCCATAATTCCCTTTATTTTTTTTATTATTATTATTATTTTTTTTTTAAAGACCTTTATTGTATCATTGGGAATTACACAGCTTTTCGCCTACAACCCTGGGGCCGGCAGCAGCATGTTCTTATGTTGCAATCCTAACCAAATCACACAGCCCACGTGCCGACATCCCGGGGGTACGGCGGCGTTGCAAATCAATGTGCGTGTCTGGGTTGTCGTGCAGGATGCGGATACATATAGGTCTGATTTTATAGTTTATAACATTTAACTGTGTTTGGAGGTGTTCAAAAAGTATGTCTGTTAAAGAAAGAAACCAGCACGGTCAGTGAATTACAGTAATCTCGGCTCCGCTTCAGCACCAGTAATGCATCTGAAAGTATACCTTGCCACAATTATGGCTGTTTGAGAAACAGCTTAGTCTATGTCTTCCGGGCCGGACTGCGGGACAAGAGGAGGCTCACATATGTTGCCCCTAAAGTCATTCCATCTTGACCATATTTCTCCCCATTTGCGGGGACACCCTCTTACTGTATACACAGTCTTTTCTTGCAGCATGCACCAGTCCATGTCGCTTTGCCAGTCCATCAGTTTCGGTGGATTAGAGGCTCCCCACAGTTTAGCAATGTTACTCTTTGCTATCATCTGCCCAAGTGTCACCCAGATTCTCCCTTTCGGAGACAGGTCCGTGGGTTCCCAAATGTTCAGGAGACATCTTTTAGCCTCAAGACGAATCTCGACTTCCCAAACCTCCCGCATACATCGCACCACTCTTCTCCAGTATTTTTGCACTATCGGACAGTCCCATAACATGTGAAAGAAGGTGCCTGTCCCTCCACATCCCCGTCTACAGAGCCCATCTCCTCCCCTCCCCATCGCTTGAAGCCTAGTACAGGAGATATACACTCTGTGAAGGATTTTCAGTTGGATTAATCGAAATCTGGCCGATATCGCCACCTCCCTAGGGGAGGCAAGAGCGAACATCCATTCCTCCTCATCTATCTCTAGTCTGTCAGTGACCCATTTCTCTTTTAGGGGAAGGAGCATGTCGGGAGGATTATTTATCAATTTTTTGTAAGTGAGGGAGATGGCGTGCTCTGGGATGAGTCCGTCTAATAACCTGTCCTCTAGTGGGGAGGTCTGTGGCAGTGTCGTATCTGGTGGAATGGTCGCCTGTAGGGAGTGCCGCACTTGCATGTATCGATGACTTTCGCAGGGAACTGGAGGAGGGAGATGAGCCGGACGTTCTTGAGGTTCTTTGGGTCAGCTTTGGGTTTCTTGAGTAGGGCATTGATCTCTGTGTGCTTCCAGTTCTCCGGGAAAGTTGCGGTCTCGAAAGAGCTGTTGATGCTCTTGCGGAGATGGGATTGGGGGGGGGGGGATGGTGGAGCTTGCTTTGTTGAAGATGTGGTGCGGGCAGGGGTCGGATGGTGAACCGGAGTGGATGGTGTTCATGATTTTGATGGTATCTTCGTCATTGACCTGGGTCCAGGAAAGCAGGGGGTTGATGTCGATGGGGGGGCGGTGAGTCTGAGGTGTCTGTGTCTGTCGGGGGCCTAGTTGCTTAGGCTGTTGTGGATGTCTGCGATCTTGCGGTGGAAAAAGGTGGCTAGAGAGTCGCAGAGGTCTTGTGATTGTGGGATGTCGTTGGAGTTGGAGCTGGGGTTGGAGAGTTCCTTCACGATGTTGAAGAGCTCTTTGCGGTTGTGTGTGTTATTGTCAATGTGCTCTCTGAAGGAGGTCCTTTTGGCGGTACAGATGAGTTGGTGTTGTCTGCGGATGGCGCTCTTGTAGGCTGTGTTGCTGTCCGGTGTCTGTTCGTGGTGCGACTTCTTCCTGAGCCTACGGCAGGCCTGCTTGGATGCCTGAAGGTTGGCGGTGAACCAGATGGCTTTTCTGTCGGAGCGTCTGTTCGAGGGTTTCTTGATCGGGGCGAGTGTGTTGGCGCAGTCGTCGATCCATTGCCTGAGGTTGAGGGCGGTGGAGTCGGTGTCAGTAGGCTCCGTTGGTGGGTTTCGGGCGAGGGTGGTGACTAGCTGGTCTTCGTTGACTTTGCTCCAGCTGCCGTGGGGGGCCCGTCGTGTGTGGTGGTGCGTGGTAAGCTTCTCGAAGGTGAAGTGGACGCATCGGTGGTCGGTCCAGTGGAGTTCGGTGGTGTGGCTGAAGGTGACGTGGTTGCTGGCTGAGAAGATGGAAGTTGTGACGAGCTGTTTAAGTCCGAGGTTGGCAAGGTTGTTGAGCAGGGTGGTGGAGTTGCTGTCGTTGGTATTCTCGAGGTGGAAGTTCAGGTCTCCTAGGAGGATGTCGTCCGTGGACGCAAGGGCGTGCGTGCTGATGACGTCGGCGATGGAGTCGCTGAACTGCGGCCAGGGACCGGGTGGTCTGTAGATGAGGGTTCTTTTGAGGGTGGTGTTGGGTCGGTGTGGATCTGGAAGTGCAGGTGTTTGACGGTGATCAGCGTGTCGTCGGTGCTGGTCGAGATTCTGAGGGTGTTTCTGTGGATGATGGCGATTCCTCCTTCTGTTCCGTTGGTACGGTCCCTGCGGGTGATCTTGTAGGAGTCAGGGATGGCTATGGCGATGTCTGGTGCCGAGGAGGGGTTCATCCAGGTCTCCGTCAGGAAGGTGACGTCTGGGGAGGGGGAGTCTGGTAGGTCCCAGAGTTCGATGGCGTGTTTGCGGGGGGAGCGGGTGTTGAGTAGACGGCATTGGAGACTTTTGCGACCTACCCCGTTGGGGGTAGTGGTGGTTTGGAGGCTGGTGTAGCGACAGTTCCAGCAGGAGATGGAGCCATGGGTCCGCTTCGGGTGGCCCGGAAGCAGGTGTGTGATCGGCAGGCGTTGAGGGCGTGGAGGGTGCTGGCATTGTAGCGGCGTCGGGTGTTGTGGCGTTCGCGGGGGTCTGGCACTGGCTGCGGGCGGGTGCAGACTGGCCTGCCTTAGGCGCGTCGGTCATAAGGGGAGGCGGGAGGGAGGAGCAGCTGGCTGTTCATTGCAAGGGTACTATCCATCCAGATAACTAGATTTTTGATATAACTGGTTTAGGGTCAGGCGGATTACCCATACAAGAAGGCCAACTATACGGTGGCCTGGGTATGGCCATGTTGCCTAGTATCATTAGTTCTGTCTTCTCTCCGTTCAATTTTAGCCAACAATTCTACATGCAGTGAGACAATTTATTCAAGCAGGGATCCAGTTGTTGGTTTCCTTGGCTGTTGCCATTGGACAAAGAGACAATCAACTGGGTGTTGTCTGCGTAAGATACCAGCGAAATGCAAACTCCTGCACAATAGTGGCAAGCTGACTCACTTATATATGAAATAGCGTAGGGCTGAGGGAAAAACCCCGTGGTACCCCATATTTAGTTGGCAGGTGATCAGAAAAACAGTCCTTTTCCATCACTTGGTAGGATCGGTCTTCCAAAAAAGAGATAAGCCAGTACCTTGCCATATCCTGGATTCCTATTTCCTTTAGTCTATTTTTTAAGATGGCATGATTGCCGGTATCAAAGGCCCCACTGAGATCGAGCAAAATGATGGCGGCAGACCCTCCATTATCTAATAGGGCTTTGAGTTCCTCTGTAACTGCCTTGAGGGCTGCTTCCGTTCTGTGTTTGGCACGAAAGCCCATCTGCATTGGATGGAGAAGATTATTCTCCTCCAATTAGTGGACTAATGTTCGGTTGACCTGTTTCTCCAAGAGTTTACTGAGGAGAGGGAGTAGAGAGATAGGTCGCAAATTACTAAGTGTGTCTTGATCCTGATGGGCTTTTTTCAGAATAGGTCCGATACAGCATGCTTCCGATGTTGTCGGACCATGCCAGACTCTAGTGACTTAAGTAGCATCATTAGTGGGGGAAGTATGACCTCTGTCGCCTTGAGAAGGGCCTGGGGGGTGCTGAGTCTAAAGGAGATCCTGATGTAGTGGACTTTAACAGATTGAGAATAGTCCTTCCTTGAGTTTGGGAAATTGTGATAAGCTCAGTGATACAGATACAGCCCCAAGCCTATCTAAGCCCTCATGTGTTGGTTCAGCGATGTTCTGAAAAAGGCTATAAATGTCTGTCACTTTCTTATGAAAGAAGGATGCTATTTCGTTACATCTTTCTTTGGAGGCCTGAGGAGAACCATTATTTTCAGGAGGGGTTGTCAGAGTTTTGACTACTGTGAAAAGCTCCTTCGCAGAAATAAGTGCCCGAGTGATTTTATCTTCATAAAATTTAGCCTGTGCCTTTTTTAATTCACTGTGATAGGATCTAATGGAGGGTTTGTATTTATGTTTATGTTTACAGATTTCTAGAGCGCATGGCTGCCCGTCAGCGTCCCAGCGCTGGTGATAGAGCCAATGGGATCAGAAAGGGAATTTAATTTAGGAAAACAGCCAGGTCTTCAAGAGTTTACGAAACAAAAGAAGATCGGGCTGAGCACGGATGTCCATAGGTAGTGCGTTCCACAGTTTGGAGGCATTATATGAAAAGGGGTGGCCTCCAAATCGGGCCCTCTTGATCCTAGGTGTTAGAGTAAGATGAAGGTGTGTGGAGCGAAGGGTTCTATTAGTTTTATAGGGAACAATGAGATCTTTTAGTATGGGAGGGGCCTTGCCATGCAGAATTTTATGAGTTGTGCAAAGGACCTTGAAATGCACTCTTTCAAGTATGGGCAGCCAGTGGAGTGACCTGAGGGCCGGTTTAGCCGAGCAACGGTTGTTGGTACCCGTAAGAAGCCGGGCAGCAGTGTTTTGCACAACCTGCAGTTTAGCCGTCACTTTCTTTGGGGCACCGAGATAAAGGGCATTCCCATAATCCAGTCTAGACAATATAAGGCCCTGAATCAAAATTTTCCTAGCCTGGATAGGGAGTAGAGGTAAGATTTTACAGGTAGTGCGGAGAAGGCCGTAACAAGCTCCGGCAGTTTTTCTAGCGTGGGTGTTAAGTGTAGGGCCTTGGTCCAGCCAAATCCCCAAGCTTTTGATATCAGATTTAGGGGTCGGGGGCAGACCCATACAAGGGGGCCACAGAGTCTCCGGGCGGAAGTGTGACTGATTGCCCATGACCAGGATCTCCGTCTTGTCGCTGTTAAGCTTGAGATGTGATCAGTCCATCCAGCTGGTTATGTCCCCAAGACCGGAATAAAGATCGATGGAAGGGCGGTCCTATTGACTTGGTGATACGACCAGGTGGGTGTCGTCAGCATAGGTCAGGAGCTTGATTCCGTATGGAGTGACAATTTTTCAAGGGGAAACATGTACACATTAAAGAGCGTAGGGCTCAAAGATGAGCCCTGAGGGACGCCACAGTGTACAGGGGTTGTCTTGGAGATGAAGTTGCCCTCCGCCACCTGAAATGAACGGCTATGTAGAAAGGATTTCAGCCAGGACAGGGCAAGACCGGAGATACCCAGGCCCTCAAGCCGATGGACCAGTGTAAGATGGTTCACGGTGTTGAAGGCCGCACTCAGATCCAGGAGGATCACTGTCACTGATCCCCCTGAGTCTTATGATGTTTCTTGCCTCTTCAACTACCGCAACCATCGCGGTTTCCGTGCACTGGCCCGGGCGAAAGCCCGTCTGTGAGGGTTTAAGAAGATCACTTGATTCAAGGTAGTCCGATATACTTGATGATTAATACATTTTTCTGCTACCTTGCTGATGCCTGGCAGAAGATAAATGGGCCGGAAATTATTCAATTCCAGGGAGTCCAGGTTCGGTTTTTGATTAGCGCTTTGACTACCCCCTTCTTCCAACTCGGGGGTACGATGCCCTGTGAAAGCGAGATGTTAATCAGATTGGCCATAGGGGTAAGGATGGCGGGTGTAACTAATTTTAAAATGTTCAGTGGGGCTGGGTCTAATGGAGAACCGCTTTTAATTGACTGAAAAATGGAGGAGAGAATGTCTTTTGTGATGGGGGCGAACGTGTCCAAATTGGCCTCTGGTTGCTGTAATACTGGCTGGGGAGGTTCAAGTTGGTCAATAGTGTTGTACAGGGGAAGATGCTTCAAAAGTTTTTGAATTTTCAGGTCGAAGAACTCTGCTAGCTCATTACAGCGGCTGTCCGAAGAGTCCACGGGGCGAGGGGGGTCTAGTATTTTTAAGAGTTTTTTCGCAATTTGAAAAGTTTCTCTTGACGAGTTGGCGGAAGATCTAACTTTTTCTTCAAAGAATGAAGCTTGCGCCGCTTTAAGGGCCTTTTTATAATTTAAGAACGTGAGTTTATAGTCCTGCTTTCTACAGGGGTCGAAGTTCTTCCTCCATGCCCTTTCAGGCTTTTTACAAAGTTTTTTTAAAAGACGAACCTCCTTAGTGAACCAGGGCGAGGTAGTTTTGCCCCGAGTTTTAAGGGTTGATTTTTTCGGGAGAACTATGTCCAAAGAGTTTTCGATCCACATAGAAAACATAGTATCCGCTAATGCAGGGTCCGCCTCACACGTTGGAAGGGAAAGCTCCAGAATGTGCTTCCATTCTTCCGGGTCCAGTTTTGACCATGGGCGTGTGGGTCTGCTGGGGGCTGATCCAGAACGGAAAGTAGCCAGGGTCCGCCATCTAAACGGGATAAGAAAGTAGTAAGTCACTAAGTCCAGTGACAGATCGGTGGCTAGCTTGTTTCCCTCATTGTCAAAATGGATATTTAGGTCCCCTAAAATCATGAAATTAGGAAGGGCCAGTGAGGTTTCCAAAAGTGAGCTGCAGAATTGTCCACTGGCACCTGGGGGGCGATAGATAAGAATTCCGGAAAGGGATTTACACGGGGAGGCTTGAATAGCGAAGTGGACATTCTCACAATCCAGTATGGGACTGCCATAGAATCGACAGGACAAATGATCTTTATATATTATGGCAATCCCCCCTCCCTTTCCCTTTGATCGATCGAGATGCTGAATAAGGAAGCCCTAAGGCAAAGCCTTGACCATATCTGGGTCAGAGTCCGGCGCTAGCCATGTCTCTGTTAAGAACAGAATCTCCAACTGGTGGTCTTCTAGGAGAATATGTATTTCCTGCGCGTGTTTCGGCAGGGATCTGCAATTTAACAGAGCCATGTTAAAAACAGTGTGGGGGGATGGGCGGAGCTCATCAGTGGGTAACGTGTAAGAACAGTGGAGGCAGTGATTACCAAAGCCATCCACTGTGACAGAATGTGCACAGAGGGGCAGGGGGGCTGTCTCAGTTGTAGCAATGAGTCCCTGGAGTATTCTAGGGGGACAAGAGATTTAGAGTGCTAGGACCTAGGCCCGATCTGGCGCGGACGGGCTTACCTCTGGCGCACCTCCGGCGCGCCATCGGTGCGCCCGCTGCGCTCGTCCACTGCGCTTAAGATAAATGGGGGGCATTTTGTAGGGTTCTGGATCGTACTCCTTTCTCCAGTCCCTTTCCAGTCTTTTACATTGTTTTTTCAATATCAACAGATGGTTGTTGTACCATGGAGCTTTGTTAGTCTGATGTTTTTGATAAGGTATTTTTTTCAGTGGGACACATGCATCCAGAGACTGACCAATCCAGCTTTCCCACTGCTGGTAGTCCTCCTCCAGGCTACCTTCAAGACTGGGGATAGTGTTCTTCAGGGTAGTTGAACAGATTTCAGGTTCGAGCTTCGACCAGTTCCTGGTGACCGAGTGTGAGGCCTTAACCGTATACTGTTCAGCATGTTTAGGTAGTATGATAAGAATGAGATGGTGGTCGGACCAGGGGACTGGGATTACCTCGTATAACTTTTTGGAGAATATAAGGTCTAAAGTGTGTCCCTTGTCATGAGTGGGTGTCGGAACCAGTTGAGTTAGTTGAAGGGCCTTCAGATCCTCCTGCAGCCTTTTGGTGGTGGTGGTGGTGGTGGTGGTGGGGTTGGGTGGGGTGGGGGGGGGCGGTGCCGGGGGGTGTCAGGAGCATCAAAATAAAGGTTGAAAATCACCCAATATAGTTATATGGGGTTTCCATACTGACAGGCGAGCTAAAGTGTCTGGTAATGCTTCTAATAATTTGGAACAGGGGCCCGGCGGCGTACATCAGAACACCTGAGTAGGTACAGGATGGAGGGAGTGAGATATGAAATTGAACACTTTCTCACTCCGGAAGAGAGAGTGGGGTCGTAGAGCATTTAAAAGCAGCTCTAAAAATAATGGCAATTCTGCCCCCAGTTTTTCCGATCTAGTCTATGGATTGGGTAGCCTAGTGGGAGGGCAAGATGAATATCTGGCCCAGAACCATCATTAAGACGTGTTTCAGTGACAAATAGTACATCGAGGGAGTGTTCCTCCAGTAAATTTCTGACCTCTATGACCTGCTTGGGGATTGATCAGGCATTAATTAATCCTAGTTTCCAGCAGGAATCTAGGGGCTTAGAATCAGTTGGGTGGTTGTCTTTATATGCGGATATTTTAAAACCACACAGGTTACACTCTCCTTTGGGTTCAGTCCAATTATTGGAATCCGGCAGCGGTGCACACATAGGAGATGTTGAAGGCCTGAGTGTTAGTAGCTGACATCTTGTGTATTTCTGCCTAGGTGTATCGGGGGCAGGGTTCCTGGCCCCTGGTCTCCTTCGGGCGCAAACTGGCTTGCCTTTGCCGTGCCAGTCTGCCGCACGCCAGTCTCACAGCTAACATTTGAGGAGGAGGTGGGGTTGAGAACTAGTCCGCCGATCTCACCCCTCTACACAGAACTTTATGGTCAGGGTGGCCCAGTGCCTCTCTAAGGTGACCGCTTGCAACAGAAGGAACCAGTGTCTCTGATTCCTCACTGGCAAGTGAAACAATCAAATTAAATTTTTACAAACGCAATGAATGTTTAAAAGCAGGTAAACAATAGTGTAGTGGTTTCGTCCACCGCCCGCTGTGTGCGCGTGGACACTATCAGCCTGTGTCTCGTGCTGCCCGTTGGCGCTCGAGAACCTATGATGTGACAGTTAGGTCGGATGGTTGAGCCGGCCATTTTGCGCTATTCCGACCTGCGCGTCGGACCTGTTGTGGGAACTCATTAAAGACTTTATCACTTAAAATCACCTCTTGTCCGCGAGTTATTACACTCGTTTATGGCGACGAGGTACTGAGTTCCCACATAGAACCCACGAAGTGGATACAGACGTGAAGAAAAGAAGAGGATGCATTGTGAGGTGAAACGTACTGTGGCGCAGGTTCTACAATGAGCGGCGTTTTGAAGTGAGTCTCCCTGGCGTCTTTTGTCACGATCTGATGTGCAGCGATCCTAAGAAATCCGGGGCTTGGATGAGCGATCGACACGCTACAAGTGGTGAGGAGGCTGTGCATCTTGTATCTGCCTCAGATTTCACTAACTCCGCTCCGCTTTCAGACCGCTACGAGCAGAAACTGAGGAGGTACTATTTTTTTTTTTATTAATTTTTTTATTTTTTTTTTATTTTAACTTTGCAATAGTGACAGACCATTGACATTGATACAGTTGTTTCATATTATAAATCATAGTGACCTTTGCAGTGACCAATATATTAAATACAAGGATTCATTACATTTCTTGCTCTCTCCCTCTAACCCTCTGCATTTCTAAGTCGACCGATGGACACACACATATTTCACCTCTGTATAAATTCCATTTGGCCATTTCTTATCCCATTTCTTTGGACACCCACTTGCAATAAATACTTCTTTCTCGGCCACCATACATTTATCCAATTCCCTACTCTATATTGCAACCCCTGGCGGCCTGGCGCTACCCCACCCCCTAGCTAATTCTCTATTAAATAAAGTGAATCCTAACGTTGCAAACTGTTGTTCCGTCTCCGTAAGGTCCGTAGCGTCCCATATGTAACGTTTAACAAACCCAGTCGTGGCGTCAGCGTGACTGTCTTACCAAGAGCAGACTGCAGATGTGTCACAATCCTGTCCCATCTGTTTTTCTCTTTCCCATTTCTCTCTGAGCTGTCCAAAGGTATCTGGCATGTTACTGAGCTTTCTATATGTGAGGGAGATTGCCTTGGCATGCAATTGTCCGTCTAATAGACTATCTTCCAAAGGGCAGTATTCTGGTATATCCTTACAGCTAGGAAACGCTGCCATTAAGTCGTGCCTGATTTGTAGGTATCAAAAAACTTCGCCTGGAGCCAACTGGTACGTTTTCTGTAGCTCCTCGAACCGAAGAATCTTACCCTTCTTAATCGGTTCGGGCATCAAGGCCTTTGACGGTTGCTTGGCGGCCTTCTCTTCCACCCCGAACTATTTTCTCTACTGATGAGGGAAGTTATCCCGAAACCCCAGCCATGTCTCGGGCGATATCCAAAAACCCGGGACATGTATCGGGTGTAGAGATCATCAGTTCAACAAGTACCTACTTGCACCCACTGGGGTGAACCACTCAAGAACTCCATGTACCAGAGTCCCTATGGGCGATCCGGAGGAGGGGCTAGCGGTGTGTGGTCCATTGCGATTGTGTCTACCTTCTTAATCAGATCTCCTACCGTTGAGATACCGATCATGTCCCATGTGTCAAACCCTGGATGTTGACCGAGCATGCCGAATTTTTGTGCAGACCACAGCGGTGTCATCTGGGTGAGTCTATTCGACCAACCCAGGTGGGAGTTAGCCAGTCTCCATATTTGCAACGTATGCGACGAGGTACTTTTTTAAAGCAACCGCGTTCGTATAAAAAACAACATAGAGGAAAACTCAACGTGAGCTAATGCTGCAGCGGACGTAAGACTGGAGGAGCTTAAACTAATTATAGCGCAAACTACAGCGTGCTGTAAATTGTGGCACGAACTGCCTTGGGAATATATTTAAAAGATCTAGGCTGCTTTTAATTAATACATTGCGGGACATCTTAACTAAAAGGTAGTTTTACCGCTCTTTAAGACACTGGTCAGCCTATTATCGTTAACATCTTCAAGATATCTTTTAGTACTCCGCTCACCACTTCCTCACAATATGCAGGCTGTTCATCCTCCGCCACCTTTTCTCGATGCACCAGGAGAACCACCTGTGGTGTGGAGGAAATGGTTTGACGCCTTTGAAAATTACTTTGGAGCAATAGGAGCTCACAGATTTAGACCTGAAAGGAAGAGGTTTTTGATACTCCACTCTCTTGGATTTGAAGGCAGGGATACTTTAAAACATTTGCCAGAGGTTGAGGATGAAATGGGTGAGGAAACTGATGAATATCAAAAAACAGGAAATGAATCAAAAGATATGACAAACAACCCAGTATTCTAGTGTTGAGGCATAAGTTATTCAAAAGAGCACAAAAAAATGAGGAGGATGTTGACACTTACATAACTGTGTTAAGGAAAATGGTTGCTGAATGTGAGTTTGAGAATTTCAGCGAACAATTGGTTCGCGACCAATTCTTAAGTAAATGCCTCGACAAAACCATCAGACAAAAATTACTCTCATTGGAAAATACTTCGCTTGATGAATCCATACGTATTGCAAAAAGCATTGAAACTTCCCAAACTTCTATTAAAGAATTAGAGAGTAAAAATACAGAAATGGTCACTCCTGCCCGCGTCACGAATATAAAGAAAAAAAAAAGATTATCAACAAAACAATTTCTTCAAAAGAACCGAAATCTGCTTCAGGTGTGGGTATCCCTTTCACGCAAAAAATGGAAGACCCTGCCTGGCAAGGAATGCTGTATGTCTTAAATGTGGCAAGTTGGGTCATTTTGATAAAGTTTGTCAGACTCCTAATAAGAACAACGTTTGTTTAAGTTGTGTCAAAGAAAATGACGATGACTTGAGCGAATTAAAAGACATGGTGCTGGTAGTGAAAGATGG
Source organism: Lissotriton helveticus (assembly GCF_964261635.1). Classification (NCBI taxonomy): domain Eukaryota; kingdom Metazoa; phylum Chordata; class Amphibia; order Caudata; family Salamandridae; genus Lissotriton; species Lissotriton helveticus. The sequence continues at coordinate 2,134,893,782 of NC_136057.1, forward strand.
AGATGTGAAAAGTGGCGATCCAAATGACTGTGTGGATCCATATGTTGAGATAGAGGTTGGTGATAAGAAACTGAGGCTCCTGGTGGACTCTGATGCACGCATCACAATGATTACGGAGTCATTGTTCAGGGAAAAATGGGGGGAAAAACCTCTTGAACCACCTGACCGTGAACCCGTATCCTATGAAGGGCGCAAGATAGAGCTCCTAGGGTACTTTGAGGAGGTAATGGTTTTCAAGAACAGACCTATATATGGTAAGATATATGTAGCTGTGCATGGATTGAACATACTAGGTTGGTTCCATCGGGGTTTGTTTAGTATGATGTTATGTCCGGGAGCCAGGGAACAGGTGTTAGCAGTCCGCGATCACACACAGGTTGAAGAGCTACTCAACAAATATCCAAAAGTATTTTCGGGTGAACTTGGTAAGATAAAAGGTTTTAAGCACAAAATAAAAGTAAGAGAAGATGCAGTGCCGGTAAAACATAAGATCAGAAGCATACCTTCAGTATAAGAGAAGACTTGGAAAAAGAACTTCTGTTCCTACGAAAAAGAGGAGTCATTGAACCCATTCAGTCTTCGGACTGGTCCTCGTCCCTGGTGGTCGCAAGAAAGAAAAATGAGTTGAGAATTTGCATTGACTTGCGCAGCCTCAATAAGGTGATCTGGGTGGATTCATACCCCTTACCCAATATCACAAAGATGCTGGGGATGGTAGTAGGGGCCAAGGTTTTCTCTAAACTAGACCTGGCCTCTGCGTATCACCAGATTGAACTTGACAAAGACTCGCGCCACTACACTGCTTTCAACTCTCCCTCTGGGATGTTCCAATTCTGTCGGCTACCTTTCGGTCTAGCATCGGCAGCTTCTGTTTTTCAAAGAGTCATGGTCAACTTACTCAAAGATGTAAATAATGTAGCTATATTCCAAGATGATGTTCTTATCTTTGCCAAAGATCAGATTGAACATGATATGATCCTCAATAAGATTCTCTCCATTTTTCAGGAGCATGGTGTGGTTCTTAAACGTGATAAATGTGTCTTCTCCAAAGATCTAGCCCTGATCTCTTGACTGGGTGAGAGTATTCTGCTTAATTCAGAGACTCTGTCCCTCACCACCCCTTGTTGTAAATATTTTTGTCCACCCTAAGCGTGGAAGGGTATACTCAGACATGAGTCCCTTGCTCATTGCACCATCAGGATTCAAGCAAGCCGGGCCGAAGACGGCTGTAATGCCAGAAACCGGTCCCCGGAAGCTTGTTTCCTTCCCAGTGTAAGAATTGGCTTTTGTAGTTTGGTTTGCCCTGTTCCCATCATGCACTGGGACAGGAACAGACTAATTTGCATACAGCCAGGTTCTGAAACTGGGATGGTGCAGTGAGCTAAAAAACGGTGTTGGATCTAGCCCTGATCTCTTGACTGGGTGAGAGTATTCTGCTTAATTCAGAGACTCTGTCCCTCACCACCCCTTGTTGTAAATATTTTTGTCCACCCTAAGCGTGGAAGGGTATACTCAGACATGAGTCCCTTGCTCATTGCACCATCCGGATTCAAGCAAGCCGGGCCGAAGACGGCTGTAATGCCAGAAACCGGTCCCCGGAAGCTTGTTTCCTTCCCAGTGTAAGAATTGGCTTTTGTAGTTTGGTTTGCCCTGTTCCCATCATGCACTGGGACAGGAACAGACTAATTTGCATACAGCCAGGTTCTGAAACTGGGATGGTGCAGTGAGCTAAAAAACGGTGTTGGATCTAGCCCTGATCTCTTGACTGGGTGAGAGTATTCTGCTTAATTCAGAGACTCTGTCCCTCACCACCCCTTGTTGTAAATATTTTTGTCCACCCTAAGCGTGGAAGGGTATACTCAGACATGAGTCCCTTGCTCATTGCACCATCAGGATTCAAGCAAGCCGGGCCGAAGACGGCTGTAATGCCAGAAACCGGTCCCCGGAAGCTTGTTTCCTTCCCAGTGTAAGAATTGGCTTTTGTAGTTTGGTTTGCCCTGTTCCCATCATGCACTGGGACAGGAACAGACTAATTTGCATACAGCCAGGTTCTGAAACTGGGATGGTGCAGTGAGCTAAAAAACGGTGTTGGATCTAGCCCTGATCTCTTGACTGGGTGAGAGTATTCTGCTTAATTCAGAGACTCTGTCCCTCACCACCCCTTGTTGTAAATATTCTCCAAAGACAAGGCAGAATACTTGGGTCACACTATATCTAGCGCTGGAGTCACACCAAAACCTAGCCTGGTCCAAGCCATATTGGATGCTTCCGCTCCAAAAGACAAGGGAGGAGTAAAATCTTTACTTGGTTTGACTGAATTTTATGTGCGTTTCATTCAAGACTATGCCACCAAGATTCGCCCAATTTCAAGATTGTTGAAAGATAAGAATGTGTTTGTGTGGGACAATGAGTGTAAACAAGTGTTTACTTGGTTAAAGGAACAATTGAGCACTGTTAAAGCGTTGAAACCTTTTGTTTCTGATGTACCATGCATTCTTACTGTTGATGCCAGTAGCTACGGGTTGGGAGCTATCTTGACTCAAGAAATAGGCCATCAGGAGCATACCATAGGGTTCGCTTCAAGAGTACTAGGGGAGGCTGAAACTCATTATTGAGTAATTGAAAAAGAACTTCTGGCATGTTGGTGGGGCATTGAGAAATTCAAGAATTATTTGTGGGGGCGAAAATTCACTTTGCAAACGGACCACAAGCCGTTGGTGGCCATCCTTGGTAACACCAACAATCGTAATGCCACACCCCGCATACCCCGTCTGGCTTCTAAGCTCTTGCAATACAATTTCGAGGTCAAACACATCGCTGGGGGGAAAAACGTGAGGGCGGATGCTCGGTCGCGTTTACCTCTAGCTCCAAGTGATTCAGTTCAGTGTGATGATGACTTCAATTACGATGAGAAGGAAGATTGTGTTATTGCCAGTGTAGAGTTGCGGAATGTATGTTCTGTGGTTGAAGGAAGTTGGATGGCTGCCATGGCCAAAGATGAAGTGTTGAAAGATGTAAAGAACTACATAATCGTGGGGTGGCCTAGGGAGAGAAATGTGAATGCGGCCTTGCAACCATTTGTAAAGGTTAACGAAGAACTTTCTATCGAGGATGGTATTGTGTTCAGATTAGACAAGCTCGTTCCCCCTGAAAGTGTTAGAAGCACCCTGCTCAACAAAGCTCATGAGGGACATTTGGGTGCCACCATGACCAAGCGGAGAGTCAGAGAGTACTTTTGGTGGCCTCAGATAGACAGGTACATTGACTCTTTGGTGCAGGAATGTACCATTTGTGCCAGCAGCGATAAGTGCCTTCGTACATCCAACCCCCCCCCCTCACACCCATTCCCCCTCCCGGAAGCTCCATGGGAGAAGGTAGGAATTGATGTTCTAGGGCCTTTTCTTTCCCTTCCCCATCAGTGTAAGTTTGCCATTGTAATGATGGATTATTACACAAAGTGGCCTGAAGTTAAGTTTGTCCATAAAGCTGACTCTAAGGATATTTTAGAATTCATGAGAGAAGTTTTCATGAGGGAGGGCTTCCCCAAATCCATTGTGTCTGACAACGGGGTGCAATTTGGGTCTGCGGACGTGGAAGAGTTTCTTAAAGAGTCTTCCATTTCACACTTGAGGAGCTCTCTCTATCATCCCCAAACGAACGGTTTTGTCGAGAGACTTAATAGAGTCGTAGGAGATTGTGTCAAATGGGCCATTGTACACAACAGAGCTGTTGCTCCCACTGTGAGAACGATGTTGTGGTTCTACAGGACCACGCCCCATTCTACCACGGGTGTATCCCCCTTTGAACTTTTGAAGGTTTGAAGGGCAGGAATGCATGCACGGAATTCAGGCGGGCATGGATGCCTAAATGGTTCAAATCCAAATCTAATCCACAAGAGCTATATGAAAATGTCAGACACAAAGTTAACTTGGCACAATCCAAACAAAAGGAATATTTTGACAACAGGAAAAGGGACACTAGCAGGGAGATTGCTGTAGGCGACTGTGTCAAAGTAAAGAAACAGGGTTTTGTGAAGAAAGGTGAATCCAAGTTTACCAAACCAGTTGTTGTTGACCAAGTGTGTGGCAGTGCAGTACGAGTCAATGGTCGCAACTGGTGGAATTTGAACAAAGTAGTAAAAGTTAATGATGTGAAGGATACTTTGCATATTTCTACCGATGACTGCGATCTGTCACGTGATTCTGCTGCAGAGGACTGCAGTGTTCACGATCCTTACCATTCTCCTTCGGCTGTTAGAAGGAGCTCAAGAGTTGTCAGAATTCCAGCCAGGTATCGTCATTAAACCTTCCCTCTCTTCTCCTTCCCTCTCCTCCCTTCCTCTCCTACCGCCCTCGTCTTCCTTCCTCTTTGAGGAAAGGAGATATATGTAGTGGTTTCGTCCACCGCCCGCTGTATGCGCGTGGACACTATCAGCCTGTGTCTCGTGCTGCCCATTGGCGCTTGAGAACCTATGATGTGACCGTTAGGTCGGACGGTTGAACCGGCCATTTTGCGCTATTCGACCTGCGCGTCGGACCTGTTGGGGGAACTCATTAAAGACTTTATCACTTAAAATCACCTCTTGTCCGCGAGTGATTACAAATAGCCCCACGTAAAACTATTTAAACAAATTTAAGATTTTAAAAGATGAGAATTAAGATAAGCTTCAAACGGATGGTAGTGCACCAGTGAGCCCAAGCACAAAAACAGCGCACTCACCTTCGCGCCAGGCCCGCAGCTGACATTTGACGAGGTGGTGGGGTTGGCAACTAGCAACCAACCTCCCCCCCCCTCTACACACAACTCTACGGTCAGGGAGGCCCAGTGCCTCTCGTCTTCTTTTGTACCCTCCCATGAGGACTGCCCTTTTACTTCGGTTGTTAAATGGTACGTCTTTTTTAATCTATCTATAAGCACTATTTTCTTTAATGAGTTTCCCCTACTGCAGGCACCACATGCATTCCTGCAACATTCGGCATGCTTTAACTTTCCAAGCAGCCCGGGACAATTGCGGCAGTTTATTATGCAGTGATGTAGGTCTCCCATTTACAAGAGTTAGAGCTATTGGCAATGTAAATGACAGTGCCTTTTATTTATGAATGAAAGGCATTGCCATTTACAATGTCAATAGCCTAAACTCTCGCAAATGCGATATCTATTGCATTGCAAATGCTTTTTTCATATAGTTTTCTCTAGACTCCAAAATGGAAGCCCCACATATTGGCTTTGCACGTGCTTTACATATGGTAGTGTGGCTTTTTATTTGATACTGGATGACCACGAACACTCCGCCTTTGTCTGTGCAGCTACCAATTTCCTGTATATAAAGAGTTTTAAGCAGTGTATGTCACTGCCAAGGCTAGTTTTGTGCTTTAGGATGTAGTAAAATGCAAATGGTGTTTTAAACACTAGAATGGCAAAATATAAACATTCTACAATTTAAGCATTGTTACTTTCACTGGTGTGCAGTAATTGCTGTTCTTTACCCTCTCCACAATGATTTAAAAGCTGATATTACTCTGCAATTAACACCTCTCACCTGTTTACTGTTGTAGCCCTAATAATAGCCAATGCAGGGTGTACTAATATAGCCATATAGCCCACCGTAGCAGGCTATACCGGACATTAAATGCCTGCTCCAGCGTTTGGGCGAGGGCCTTTAACAAGGGAGCCTTTAATGGCTGGTATAGTCCAGCTACGGCGGGCTATAAGGCAATTGGATTGTTCTGCCTCATATGGGCAGAATGATCTAATTAGTCAAAAAAAACCTTACAGAGCCGGAGGGGTTAAAATCCCTTAGGCTCCTGGCTCCGTGAGGCCTTTGTTCACAGCTCATGCTGTGGCAAACATTAGAATGTTGGAGCTCCAGGCTTTTACCAGCCATTGGAAGCCTGGAGCTACTCCACTGCCTTCAATCGAGCGCTCAACATTACAATGTACTACTAAGTAGGTGCTTCTTGATTAGTCTAAAGTTGCATGCTCTGGATCTGGTCAAATAAGATTTCCAGTATGACCCGAACAAGTTTCACGTAGCCTTAGTGAATACAAGGTAGGGCAAGTCATGTTTATCTTTATCATTGCTAGCTGGAAGATTTAGTATTTAATACAACATAACTAACTGCAGCCTTTGCACGGTTTAAAACACTGCGCGTATTCCTGATCCCATTTCTAAGCCTCATTCATGGTTGTCTGCTTTATCTACCTATTTCTAGAATTTCTGCATTGTGGAAGGATGTAATTTGAGAATCTCAAATGGCAATTTGCTGGGTAATAAAAGTCCAGTCTGAATACAAAAAGGCCCAGCGAGCACAGGCTATGCACCGGCTCTCTGTCTTGTGTAGCTATCAAGGAATGTAGTTCTGTGAGAGGTTTCCAGAGACATGATGGTTGCTTGTAACTGATAAAATAGGAATGTAATATGTGAACTACACTTGAGTGAATCAGTGGAGAGAAATGTATGGTCCACCTGTTTTATTTTTTGACTTCGTTATAATCTTGCTATATGAATTTGTCGAATGAAAACTAATGTTCTAGGGCTATTGGAGAAACCTGCTACTGCATTTAGATTTCATAATATTTCTTTTTTTCTTTAGGTAAATATTTATCTTGCTTGTGGACCTGATGCACACATAAATTGTGGCCCCAAAATCGAAAATAAAGTTGATGAACAATGTCAGTCCCACGAAGGCATCTTCAAGCAGTAATTGGGAATCCACCACCACCAGAATTTATCAATCTACGAAAAAGTGGGCGCTTAACTAATCAACTTCAATATTTAGAAAAGGTGGTGTTCAAGACATTGTGGCGTCACAATTTTTCTTGGCCCTTTCAGCACCCTGTAGATGCTGTGAAGCTAAACATTCCTGTAAGGATTCATTTTAAGTACTGCATATGAAATGTTACAAAATGTTGTAAGTTATTTACAGTATTTTCAAAATTATATTACATGTGTTCGGCAGAACAGCGTTCCTCTTTTTTGGGACTGCTTTGTGGGATCAGAATAACGTAATTGATTCTGATTAATTGTTGCAGCCTAGTTGCCTGAGGCATTGTTGAGTCCATTTCTCTTTTGTGGTTTTGCAGTTAGAATGTACTTCTATTCAATGTGAAGTTGATAAGGTTGACTTAATATTTAAATCATCCACATTACAACAAACACTGCATCCTCCAACATCTTTTATCTTTGTACTTGATCCTTTATTTACAACCTGTACCCTTACTGACTTCATTTCTGCAGATTTATGGAAGGGGAGGCCCTTATCAGTACTTTGAGGATGTCATTCTTGTGCAGCACTAAGTAAAGCAGTTGGAGGTCCAGCGAAATGAGTTGTCATTCATGCACCTCCCTTGGCCAGCCTGAATTTCCAGCCAAAACGTTCATGGCACCCATGAGGCTAGCACACATATTTATTTTTTGAGTGCCTCCATTTAATCTTGCTGAGAGCTTTTAGCTGGCTTGCAATCCAAATTTACGTTTTGACTCTTGCTTCTGACACAAGCCGGGAGGGTTAAGAAATAATGATCTTGTAGGTCATAATTTATGGATGCTGACCCTAGTCGGTTACTCTTGGTGACCAGGGCCGGACTCCTACCAGTCACTAGAGTAGACCCCTCATTGTCTGTACCTGCCTTTGTCACTTTTCGCTTTGCTGTAAATTCCTGTTTTGTGCCAGTTATCAGTGTATTCTCCCACTCACTCTCTTAGTACTTATCATTAAAGTCTACCTGCGAGCATCTGCTCATCCTTCAACTCCTCTGTCAGTCCCAGCCCAGTTATTGTCTCCTGCTGTTCTGCTTGCACCAAAGGCCCTAATGACCAAATTATAATAAAGCTGGAAGAAAATGTTTTTGATACATTTTAAATACCAGTGTATACGCCACTTTATCATAATAGTGTGATATGTTCATAGCATAGTTCCTTCTGTTAGTATGAAATGCTATTTGGTGCCAACAAGCATCACCTACAGTCATATTTCCATAGTTGAATCCCGTGTGTTGCCCGTGAATATGAACACTTAAGCTGTACTGACCTTGCATATCATTAGGTAAACTTTAACTCCGGCTTCTCCAATGAGTAGCTCTTGAGCTACTGATAGCTCTCTAGCTGCCTGTAGGTAGCTCTCCTGTGTGCAGTCCAGCCTACTAAATTAGAAGCTTATTCATGGTTAATTATTTATTTTATTTATAAATGTAACCTTTATTTGTCTTTTTCAATGAAGTCCCAATAGGTGTGCACTTTCAAACATTGCGGACAGGTGGGATCCATGGCAAAGTGCAGCTATGTCGGCAGTACATTGACATATGATAAGAGTTTGTCATCATGGTATTAGAAAAATCAGTCCAAATCCTCCTCAGTCATACCTTCACCTGCAACGAGTCATGTTGGTCGCTTACATTTGCATCAGGGGTTAAGAACACGTTGCATATCTCCCTCCACGCCCAAAGATCCTCTTCCAATTTTTCAGCCCTCTGACTGGCCTTTATGTGGGCCTCCTCCCCAGGGCCCACTCACACACATCCCTTAACCACTCATCTACTGTGGGGGTACGCTTTCCCATGCGTTTTATTTCAACAGTGTGCTTTGCTTGAATCCGAAGTAGTTGCAAGAGTTTATACGTCATCCTACGCTTTTTGGGTTTTGCAGTATGTCCCAATAAGCTGTGTAGTGGGGTTATCTCCACCCAAAAGCCTGTACCACCCCCCTCCTCTTCACCAACTCCACCACCTGTGTCAAGAATTGGTACACCTCAGGAAACCCCCATAATAAATGCAAAAAATCTGTCCCTAATGTGACCCATCGAGACTGGATCGATGCGGTGCAGCCTCACTGGTGTCATGTATGTGCGGTGTAAGTAGTTGAAATGTATCCACTTGAAGCGCACATTGCAAGATACAGTGTGTGTGAGTGCACATATTGCTTTTCATTTCTTCTCACTTAGGGGTTCTGTCATGTCCCCATCCCATGCCGTCCGAGCCCTGGGTGGAGGGCGCACGGAGTCGGCTCTCATGGCATTGTATAATAGAGAGATAAGCTGTTGTCCAGGACCGCAGGTAAGCATTGTATCTAGAGTTTGTGTCATCCGTGGGACATTGGGATATGTGGGCCATGTTGCCCTAACAAAATCCAGGAGTCTGGCATACTGTAAATATTGGCCCTTACCTAGTCCAAAGCACTCGCAGTCCTGCTGAAATGAGATGAAGGTTTGATTTGGGAACAAGTCTGCTAATACCGGGCAACCCGACCCCCACCATGCCTGGAATGACATATTTTCCATCATTTTCTGCACTGGGGCAAGAATCCATACAGAGAGTTTTTGATGAATTGGTGTGTGTCTTCAAATTCATTCTACAAATGATTGCCATATGCTTGTAGTCTGTTTGAATAAATGGGGCACGTCGTCTGAGGTACCCGTGCCATTTGGAGCCTGTTCTGTCCTGGACTCTTCCCCATAAGTAGGCTTTTTTTCCCCGGTTGTGCCCCTCGTCAAACCCCCGGGTCCTGTGTTGTAGGTGAGCTGCATAGTAATATAAATCCATCTGACTGCTTCCAGTCCACCCTCCTCATACAGCCAAGTCAGAGTGTTCAAGGCAACTCTACTACAACAGCCAGCTCAGTATAGGGAGACCAGTACTGAGTTCAAGTGCTTGAATACTCACGTGGGAATACTGCACAATGAGTTTTGGACCGCTCATTGTGGACGCTTTGCCCTGCCGTGCATTACCTGATTTGGAGGTGTTTGACTCTGCTGTTGGGTCCGAGGCCGGAACTTTGCTGTGCTTCTGCGGTCCCCGCTCTACGGGTGCCGCCTGGGGGATTACTGCCTTCTTTTACCGGAGGAAATCGCTGGGGGACTGCGAGGACCAGCAGGCTACACTCCCTACAGCTGGTACCTCTTCCCTCGGTGGTCACGCCCCCGCCAGGCCGCTATATTAACTTTTCGCGGCCCCCGCTCTGCGGGTGCCGCTCATTGTGGACACTTTGCCCTGCCGTGCATTACCTGATTTGGAGGTGTTTGACGCTGCTGGTGGGTCCGAGGCCGGAACTTTGCTGTGCTTCTGCGGTCCCCGCTCTACGGGTGCTGCCTGGGGGATTACTGCCTTCTTTTACCGGAGGAAATCGCCGGGGGACTGCGAGGACAGCCGGTGTCCAGATTTATTCTTTTCGGCGTGGAGCCGCTGGCGGTAATGACAGCTTATATTTGTCCAGCCTGTTCCGGATGTCACTTATTTGCTTGGAAAGCACACAATCACGGCCGCTGTTGGTGGGGTGTGCTTGGTCCCCTGTCTGGACCTTCACTAAGGCGTCCTCTTCTTCCCTTAACTCCTGTTGTAGCTGACGTTGGACTCTGCATGTTAATTCCATGCCCACACCTCGCAGAACCATTTTCATTTCCTCCCACTCTGTGACTCTGCTGGACGACTCCCTCCAATTGAGGGCCATATACTCCATTAGTGCTAGGGACAGCGTCTCCTCTCCTCCTGATCTTCCAGTATATCGAATGGCACTCTCCACCTCTGAGGCCCCTGAAAGGGGGCGTTCCACCGAACCACACAACTTACCAGAGCGGGATTTGACAGGAATGAAAAATTTCCTAGCTAGCGTAACGGGAAGTTTCAATTCTATTAAGGACTCCGAGGAAAGGATTATGCTATTCTTTCCTCACTTTATTAAACAGCAGACATTCAAAGAACACAGTCAAAAAACTACTATTCCCATGAAACATAGGGAATAAACAAGTTTCAACAAAAAGAGTGTCCAGGTACAGAGTGTCCATTCGCGTCCACTAATCACAGGGCTTCAGGTATATCTTAGTCCTCTGTCAACCTCCAATCCCCCTCTTTCATCCCTCGTAGCCAGCCAGGCAAAATATTTCAAGAATCCTGTTTGTTGGAATCTCCTGTCAGAAGCAAAGAATATAATTAGGCGACCGCATTGGCTAAGTATTAGCCCTGTAGGGGAAACACATGCACTGCAAATGATAATATACAAATAGGCATTCTGAGAAGGAAACAGTTTACTTACTCCACTACGAGGGTGGGGAAAAATACATCAAGATGTACCCTGGGTGGGATAATCCTCGCCTCCGAGTCCTTAATAGAATTGAAATTTTCCGTTACCCTAGCTAGGAAATTTTCATTCTATGTCAGGACCCGAGGCGAAGATTATGCTTGTTTAAAGCATGCTCGCCACCAAGTGAGCCATTTCAATAATCGGCTTAAAATAAAGCCGTTTAGAGGTTGAGCCTGAAGACCAGTCTGCTGCATTCAGAATGGTTTCAAGACGAGCTCCCAGGGTAAACGCTTTCTTGGCCAAAGCTCCTCTGGCCGAATGAGCACCAAAGAACCGATCAATTCCAGGTGCCTGCATTACCCACCTGACCCAACGGGCAATGGGGGGGGAAGAGACCGCTTTATCGGGCTTTTTGAGCGCAATAAGCAATTGCCGCTCCCCTGGAGGACGGAACTCCTCAGACATCTCCTCGTAAGCCTTGAGGCAAGAAACCACGTGCAACTTCGGAGTATCCGGGAACGCCGGATAGGAAATGGTCTTTGTGCCACACTTAGTTTGTCTCTGAATCGTGACGATGACCCCTGTGGGGGAGAAAATCCTTCTGGAAACATCCAGGGCGCTCACATCCGAGACCATTCGACAAGAGAAGGCACAGAAGCATTGCCAACTTGGCTGACCGCTCCTTCTTTGAAAGGAATCTGTTCGGCTGCCAAGATAAAAATAGATTTAAAACCTGAGTATCCAGGTTCTGGAGGCAAGGAGAGGCGGATGCCCCGAAGGACGCAACAGACCAAAGAATGCTCACCCACTGAGGAGCCATCCACAATAGCGTGACCTGCAGATATGGCAGAGCAGAAAGTGTTGATTGTGCGATACACCAGGCCCTCCTCTGCTAGGGAGGCCAAAAAATTCAAGTTAGAGGTCACGTCTGCTGCCACGGGATCGAGACCCCCTTGCAGACACCAACGATACCACCTTCTCCAGGTAGATCTGTATCGTTTGACAGTACTATCAGCCCAGGCTTTGGGCATGAACCTTGCAGCCACTCCTGAAAGGCCTTGGACCGCCCAGCGTCCCCTGTAATCCGCCCCGCCTTCAGGGTGAGGGATCCCTGCTCGTTCAGCGGATGCAGAACTTTGTCCGGACTGAGAAGTAGGGTCTGAAAGCGGGGGAGTGGGATTGAAAAATCTCAAGAAAGTTCCAGAAGAACCGGAAACCAAGCTTGAAAACTCCAAATCAGGGATATGAGAACTACGTCCGCCCCTTGGCGGCGAACCTGGGCTGAGACCCTGGTGAGCATGGCGAATGGGGGAAAAGGCATAACTTTTCTCGTACCGCCAGTCCTGGAGGAAGGTGTCCATTCGTGATGCCAGGGGATCCGGCCTCCAACTGAAGAACCGGGGAAGCTGATGATTCAAGCGGGAAGCAAACCGGTCGAATGAAAACGGACCCCAGACGCTCTGAAGATCCGCAAAGACCCCCGGATTCAATTTCCACAGACTTATCGTGAAAATGACGCGAGTGGAAATCCGCGACCTGATTGTCCCGAACCGGCAGGTATTCCGCCGTGACCCACACATGGTGATCCAGGCAGTATTGCCAAAGGTTCAATGCCAGGTTGGAGAGTGCTCTCGACTGCGTACCCCCAAGATGATTGATATATCGGACTGCCGATACGTTGTCCATCTTGAGTAGTACGCATGATCGGACTGAGTCCTTGGTCCAGCATTGGATCGCAAAAGACCCCGCTAAAAGCTCCAGGCAGTTGATATGCAACTGCTGCTCGTGTGGAGACCACACACCACCTGTAGTGGATTCCCCACACCGCGTGCCCCAGCCGGACCTGCTGGCATCTGACTCGATGACGATGTATGACACGCAGCCGAAGATCGCGCAACCATTCTACGCTTCCATATTGGTGAGCCACCATTGCAGTTCCTCTCTGGCATCCGCCGAGAGAGCCACTTTCTGCGAATATGAAAGCCCATGCGAAGGTGTTGGGCTTTGAGGCGCTGTAGTGAAGTGGCCCCGGGAAGATAGCCTGGATTGAGGCCGTGAGAAGGCCTACGATCCAGGCTAGCTGCCTTAGGGAGATCTGTTGAAGAGTGAGCGCTCTCCTGCGTTCGTGACAGATCTTCGTCATCTTCCTGGAGGGAAGACTGAGGGTCGCTGCCACCAAATCGAAGGAAAATCCAAGAAAAACTACCTGTTGGGAGGGAACCAGCATCTATTTCGCTTCGTTGATCACAAAGCCCAGGCCCTGAAGCAAGTTGACCGCAGTCTGAAGCTGACGCGTCAAGGTGTTCATTGGGCCATCAGTAAAATGTCGTCCAGGTAAACTATGAGGTGCATGTCGGACGCCCGTAGACGCTCGATCACTGGATGGAGCACCTAGGTAAAGCACCAAGGGGCAGAGGAGAGGCCGAAGGGAAGAGTGGTGAACTCGAACACCTTGTTGCACCATAGGAACTGCAAGAACCTCCAGTGAGGAGGGAAAATGGGTACAGTCAAATAGGCGTCCTTGACCGTCGTTTGGTCGGAGGAGATCGCGGAGCAGATGGATTCCCTCCATCTTGAGGTAGCAGTAACCCAGCCACCCATTGAACTCACGGAGAGTGATGACGGGTCTCTGACCCCCATCGGACTTGTCCATCACAGAGGTTGCTGATCAACCCTCGCGGGTGGAGCAGAGTCTCCGCGATTGCCCCTTCATGAAGGAGAGAACGAACCGCCTGCTCGACCTGGGCAAAATCCGTCTAGGAGAAAACGAGAGCGCGTGGTCGAACCGGTTGAGAAGGTTCTCTGTGAAATTCTATATGGATCACCCAGACAGTTTGTAGGACCCAGGCCTCCCCGTGACAGTAGTCCAAGCCTGGAAAAAATGCACCAGATGGCCTCCCACTCTTAAAAGGGAAGGAGGGAGAACACTCACCGGAAGAGCTGGAGGTACCCCTGCCTCGACCGCCTCGGTTCTTGCCCCGTCGTTCTCTTGTAGGATAGAAGTTGCCGAATCTGGCTGAGTCTTGGTAACATTCTTGGTTGGAGCCTCGCCCTCTGCGTGAATTTGGACGGGGAGCCCCTACCTCTTCTAGCCCCTCGGAAAACTCGAGGGCGAAACACCTTCTTAATGGAGGACTGTGCTCGGTCTAAAGAGGTGATTGTATTAAAGTGCCCCAGCTCCTTTATAAAGGGCTGTCTGAAGAGCCCGCCCTGAGCAACTGGGCCTGCTTCAGAGTCGGCCAAGTCCCCAAGCTTGGGATCAATTTTAATGAGTAAAAATGAGCGGCGCTCTTTAGAAATGGCACAGTTTGCGTTTCCTAGAAACACCACCACGCGTTGGGCCCAGGAAGAGAGGTGATTGGGCCCATGTCTAGTATTTTCTTTATTGGGCCAAGGGTGTCCAGGAGTTTGTCCTGGCAAGCCCGCCATGACCTGTCCATGCCCTTTTTTGGGTCCTTGACACATTTTTGAAGGAATGTCACCATCTCCGAATCAATATCTGGGGTGTTCGCCACCTTTCCTTCTAAGGAGGGGCGAGGACATTCCGCCCTGAGACAATTTTGTACCGTGGCCTCTAACGGCCGGCAGATGCGGCTGGCGACATACTATGCTACCTTCTCGGAGGGTGCCCAATCTGAAGAGCGGGGATGCAGGATGTCGTCGTGATCGAACATATCTGCGCAAATATTCTGAGCCTCCGAAGTAGGCGTTGGAGCGTAAAGGGGGCCAGGGGTGAGAAAGGCCGGCTTTGGCATCGCCCCCTTGATCAGGGTCCCCGGGAGGCGGCTGGAGCCGTCGGTGGAGCAGAGCTTGCCAAGAAAGCCTGCTTAAGGCGCTCAAAGGCGTCCGTGTCAACCCCGTGTCCCTGGGGTGCTTGGCGGAAGGGGGTTGAGCGTCCGCAGGGGCTCTGTCGGAAGGCAGAGGTGCTGGGATGGCCTGGGCCTCTTTGGCCAATCTGCTGCAGGCCTGATCGATCTTGCGGGATAGTCGGTCCTCTAGAGGGCCCATAGCCGGTTCCACCGCCTTATGGATCGAGGAGTCCATGGTGTCGTAAAAATCTTCATCCCACTGTAAAGCTGTCAGTGGGTCCTCCTCATATTGGTCGTCCTGGTATGCGTCTTCCTGGTAGGAATCCATAAGGGCCAGAGAAAGACACTACTCGGGGGAAGATATAAGCCAAGGAGAGGGGTAGCTTTTACTTGAAGATGAGCTGGGAGGCCGCCTAAGCTTTGAGGAGAGGGGTAGCCTCTAATGAAGGGGGCTGGGTGTCAGCCTACACTTTGGGCGAAGCCCTGGGACCCAACAGCCATGATGCAAATTAAATTCAAGGGCAGCCTGCCTAAAAGGGTCCTGCAGGTCTAACCTGCCAATACAGACTCGTGGCCGAGCGTTAGGAAGGCCTAAATATACAGACTCCCCGATGCGGAATAACAATCCCTGCAAAACTGCCTAATGGCAGATACATACCTCAGCAGAAGCGTTTGGGGGACGTTCGGTAGCAGAAAAACTTATTGAAAGCAGTCAACAGACCGGTAATCCGGTGTAGGAGGCAGGCGAAGGCTCGTTTCACAGGCGTTGCAATCCCGAGATGAAATGCGCAGAATCTCTGGAATGCACTTCGTGAGGAGGACGCAGAGACGTGCCCCCAGGCGGCGGGAGTAGAACGCCGCAAGCCGCACCACAGTTACAGCCATAAGGTAGGAACACTCCCACGGCTGAAAGTGGACGAGCCAAGTAGCGGCTGACCCGCAAAACCCAAGTAAAAAGCTGAGAATGAGTCGAGGATGAGAAGATTTCAGGAAAAAGGTTGCGGCCAAAATTGGCATGCTGTCAATCTAAACACTTCGAGCGCGTAGCGCTGGAAACCGCCGCAGCGGAAAGACGTGCTGAGGCGACACTGAACTGACACAGCACAACTGTCAGTAAGCATACAGCCAGAGCAGAGCTCGCGATTACGCTAATGAGCCTAGGGGGGGGTCACTTCCACCTCTCGGAAGGGTGCATCCCAGTCACTAGCACCCTGTCCAGTCTGCTATGTGTATTGTGTGTGGGTGAAGAACTTCTGAGTTGGGTGCCTTTACTGCCTGGCATTCCGTAGCCCCAACTCCCTCATTACTGCTTGCAACTTTTTAGTTATCTGTGGTTTTGTAACACTCCTGGGTGGGTGTCTATCCAAGTCAGAATTTGGACATAGTTGAAGTCCTCCAACCACAGTAGTCGTACATCAAGTTCTGCGGTTATTAACTTTTGCATTGATTGGAAAAAAATGCAGATTTGTCTGTGTTTTACATGTATGTATTTATTATAGTGATATCACGGCCGTCTAGCATGCCTTGCAGTAGTACATATTGGCCATTTTCATCAGCCTCCATAAATGTAAGGGTGAACAGTACCCCCCCAGGCGATCCTCGCCAGTGTACAGCTAGTGTATGTTGAGTAGAAGGAATGATTTTTGCCCCCCCCCTGTATCGTCCAGATGTTTCCTGTAGACAGGCAATCGAGACACAATGTCTTTTTAGAAAGGCGATCACCCTATGACGCTTCGTGCATGTGCCCAGTCCCCTGACGTTCCAACTTAGAGACCTAACTTTGGTTGTCATACTGGCGCATCATGAGAATCACACTTTGCGTAGACCATTGACCACTGCTAACCATCTCCACCCACGCACACCCTCAGGACTCCTAACAGTCAACAAATTGAATAACAAAACTCCCCACCCTCAAACAATGTACGTGCAACTGCACTGTCGTTATTGCCCACCCCATGCTCGTGCCATGAAGTACACAGTTTCTCTAGATTTTCAACAGGGGTTTTTGAAAAACCTCAGCGAAGCAAGCTACCCTACGAAGCCCACCCATTAACAAACCACCAATTAAGTTTCAATGAATGAATACTACTAATTCTCAACAGTGCCTAGATCTCAATCAGTGGCGGCTGGTGACATTCGAAAGGGGTGTGGCGTAACATTACAGTCGTACTGTACTGCGGCGAGCGAGCGTAGCGAGCGAGCTTGAACAACCTACGGGTGGTTTGGGGGTTCCCCCCAAGAAAATTTGGAAAAAAGTGTGGACAAACGGTGCATTTTTAAGCACATTTGAGGAAGCACTGCAAGGTTAATAAAGCAATTAGTGCTGGGCCTAATAAACATAGATCGGTAACTGCACCTCCCCTCCCCTCCTCTCACTTCACACAGCTTTGCTCTTGTATCTTCACCCACATCCACAGAGAAGCATGCTTACTCACAGGTGTACACATACTTCTGGTGGAGAAGTGTGGCTCAATGGTGAGAGCGGCAGACCCTGATGCAGAGGTCTAGCCCGGGACCACAACGCTAAGGATGCCTGGCCTCCACCTTGGGGGTGCCCAGGAGTGGACACCTCACAGGGAAAAGCCAGGATGGGTTCCACAGCGGTATTCGTACAAGCGCCTTGAGACCCTTGCGGGTGAGTAGTGCGCTATACAAGTATCAATTTACATTTACATTTACACTTCTCTACTGGGGATTGCCAAGTAGACAGACAAATACACAACTAACAAGCAGACACATCTCAGTCTTGAAACTGTAAAGCAGAGACAACCAAACGGATCTTATCAGCTTCCACCCCCTTCCATCTCAAATGTTCAAGCTTGTACCTCTGAAACACCACCCTGCATTCTAAAAGCCAGGAAGTACTTAGGGGGTTGAGGCATTAAAATATGTTTAAATAAATACAACAATTACTTTTCCATCAACATATTGCACGTTTTATAAAATGGTGTCCTGTTACACAGTCAATACAGGTACAACCGCTAAAGTCTGCCTATTTCCTGCCCATTCTTTGCTACAGGGTTATACCAAATCACTGCACAAACACTGGCAAATATGAAACATTATGCGATTGTATCAGGATCACACCTTGCATCAATGGGGAACTGAGATGGTGTTGCCTCTATTTGTGACTGAATAACATCTATCCCAAATTACACCGAACCTTAAAATGAAAGTGTTTAATAAGCATGCAGCGCTGGCGTTCCTTTCACACTCCTCAATGTCCATCGCCGAAGGAGTATTTTTTCTGAAACTATGCTGTACCCAGGCATTCTGAAAGGTCTTGCTGCAAATAACAATCGCCTCAGCGTGCTGTGACTCACCGGCCAAATCTCCAGTCACAAGCCAAGACGGACCTCCAAAGTGCAGAAAGACTCTGACTTTGCATCCTGCTGCAAAATGCAGATTAATAAAACAATAAGCCCCGACGCACCACCACTGGAAACTAATCTTAAGGTGGAGAAACGCTAACTCCAGTTGTGGATTCAAAAACCTGCGTTTGATACAAAACCGGGCATTCTTTCATAACTCCACCATCCCCCCTTCCCCACCCACCTCCGATTCATACGGCGTCAGTGCATTATCCCGCCTCTTCAAAATCAATTTAACAACCGAAGTTGTGTGTTGAAGTGAATGACTGTTTTGCTTCAAACAATGTAGTCGAAAACTTGAAGCATTTTGACAAATCGCAGCACATTTATAATTACTTGCACACTCCCAATTAACACTATATGACCTTTAACACGATTATGCCTCTAAGAGTTGAAAACATATGACCTTTCACCATGCTGAAACCAGGCCAGGAAACACAGTGATGGCTGGAAAGTTACCAATAAAATAGCTAAACTTGGCAGGGACAAAATTAAAAACTCCATACACATAAATCACTTCCCAAATCGTAAAAAAAACTCCTCTGGTTGCTACTACCTGGCATTATACTTCGGTATAGGCCTGAAGGTAAACTACAGCCTTTAATATTGTTTCTACTGTTTACATGGTGTGACGATTTATCAAAAATCTACAGAAGCCTTCAGTGACAAGTGCAATGGCAAACAAGCTGACGGGTCCTTATATAACATGTTCAGACATGCCCACCGTCTCCTTGGGTAAACACTGGCAATTGTCATGAGGGAGCTTAAAAGTTCAACAAGTTTATTTATTCCGTGGAAAGATTGAGGTGCTTCATTGCAACATCAACTGAAGAGTTATATAACTCGGGCAGAAGTTAATACTGGGACTACACTGTGCAACAATTTGTTCCAATAAGTAGTTTTGCGAATTAGCGAGGCCAACACATAGCGGTGCACTGAAGGGTCGATCCGGTTCCTGGCTCGGCTCGATTGGCTCTTAACTTTATTTGTAATGCATTTTGTTAATTACTAAGGTTCTGGGTGGCTAACTGCAAATCGCACATTCTCACTGCAAGTTTTGTAGGAAAACATTCTTCTATGAACTGGGTAGTCTGTAAACTAAAAAAACAATGTGGACGGTGTGCAATTTTGGAGAGTGGCTGCATGAAAGCCAGACCATAACTGCATGGAGCAGGATAAATAAAATATAGAGCACATATAACCTTGAAACTTTTGAACTTGAAATCTGTAACCTGCGCTAAATGGCGAAAGTTCTCGTAATGTCATCTGGCAGCTGGTATATGGAAGTGTAAAGTTGTGATGGATAATCCCCCGACAGAGGCTTTTCCTCTAGTCTAAACTTTTCCTAGTGTGAAGCTGTTTTTAATGTATGCATAAGAAACATATTTTTTCAGATATGGGCCTACATGTTAGGAAAAGCACACCAATTTAAAAACAGCGAGCTACCAAGATTTTAATCTGGGCTCCATTTATGTATTCCGAGGGAGGCCGCCCAGTCAGGAGCACATTAACATAACAATCGCCTTTTATGGGGCGTGGCTTGGACTCCGCCGAGCATGGTCGCCTGAGCCCCGAGCTCCGGGCCGATCTCGGTATTTATCCTGTCCGAGACCTTCCCCGGCAGCGCCGCCGGCCCGGCGTGGTTCCTGTGAGGCACGGGGCGCCTCGGCGGTGGCTGAGCATGAGGAGGGGCCCGCAGCCGCCTTGAAACCGACGGCGAAAAAGGAACCCGGTCTGCGGCGGTCGGCCATCTTGCCGTGGGCCTACTGCTGCCTTCGGATCCCCGGCCTCGATTTACTGCGGCGCCGACCGGAGACCCGGTCCCCCGCGGATGAGCGGAGGTTGGTGCGGCCCGGGAGACGGCCCTCTGGCGGGGGTAGACGCGGGCACCCAGCGCTAGTGCCCCGCGTACCTGAAGTGGCGACTGGACAGAGGCCGCGAACGGCGGATCCCGGCGAGAAGGGGCTATGGCGTCGTCGCCCCCAGGCGGCGGTGTGGAGTGATCCCGAGGGGGACATAGACTACAGCGGACCCGGCGGGGCTGCCGCTGAGAGGTGTGGCTCTACTTTGTGGCCGGCTGACTGGTGCGACGGAGCCGCGGATCCCGACCTGGGAGCGGAGCCGCTTTGGAGCTAGGAGCGGAGAGCGGCGCTCGGCTTGCTGGGGACACTGTCGTTGTGCTGGCGAACCAGGGAACGGTGAGCTCGCGGATTTCCTACGATCGAGCTGAGGGGGGCCCTGCTTCTGGCCCGGTGCGGACAAGGGTAGTGGCGCTCTGGTGACTGCGCCACGGGGCCTGGGACTCGGAAGGACCTCTGGGCGTCCGGCAACAGCGGAGCTGGCCCCCTGGCACGATCTCCCTGCCACGGTCCCCAGCGTGCACAGGTGAGAGGCCTGGGGTCGCATTGGGAGCTCCCCCAGGCGTGGGGTATGTCATCTGGATTCCCCGGCGCTCCTCGAGGGGCCGAGGCGGCTTAGCGTCACTGGTGGGCCTCGTCGGCGGGCGTGGGACCTGGCGGGTGGTGCCCCCTTTGGAGCGACGAGTGCCTGTGGGCCTGTGGCACCACCCGGAGATCTCTTGCAGACGCAGTCCCGGCTCCTTGCTCGGCCGTACCCGTGGGACGGCGGTCCCCGTCGCGGCCCGGGGCACGCCACGAGACAGACTTCTGGCGCCTGGCATAACCGCGAGACCCGGTGGTGCGTCATGGGGAAGCCACGGAAGGGAGCGGGCACGGCGCCGACGGATCAGGCTGAGGACTCCCCTGAGGCCCACGGGCAGCATCCGACGGACGGCCAGACTACGGGGCTGCAACAGCAACAGATGGATCAGATCCTCAAAGCCATAGGGGACACAAGAGAAGTGTTGCGCCAGGACATCGCGCAGGTTTCCACGGGCCTCGGCCTCTTGAAGGCGGACCACGACAAGCTTGCTGACAGAGTCAAGTCTGCGGAGCTGGCGCTCGAGACGCTAGTACCGGCCCAGAAAGCGGCGGACGTTACATTGGAGGATCTGGCGCGCAGGATGTAGCACCTGGAACGGAGGGCGGCTGATGCAGAAGGGCGCAACAGGCGCAACAACATCCGAGTGGTGGGTTTGCCCGAAAATGTCGAAGGGGGCGACATGGTCTCATATCTGGAGAACTGGTTGCGGGATGTGGTGGTCCCTGAGGGCCTGACGCACTTCTACACACTGGAGAGAGCTCACAGGGTCCCGGCACGACCTCCAGCCCCGGGCAGTCCCCCCCGGCCGGTGATAGCCCGGCTGCTACATTTCAGAGACCGGGACATTATCCTGCGGCAAGCAAGGTCGGCTGGCCCATACAAGGTGTCTTGTCTTTGTCTCTTTTCCCCGACTACTCCCAGGAGGTCCAATGCTGCCGCTTCTCCTTCATGGCCGTCAAGAGGGCCCTCCGCGACGAAGGGGTGCAGTACTCTACTGTTCCCTGTGCGCCTGAAAGTGCTGGTGGATGGAGTAGCGACGTTCTGCGACACACCGGACGACGCTTGGCAATGGTTGGAACGGTACAGAGCGGGCAAGGATGGCACGGGTACCTGGGCAGAGGCTACGGAGGACCGACCGCAACCGCGTAGGAGCAGGCGCAACCGGAGGCAAGAGCAGAACAGGCGGTCCCCAACGGCATCGCAGACGGAACTGGAGAGGCAGGCCGCCCTGCAGGCGGTGTCGATCATCTCAGTTTTGACGACGGAGGCCCCGTTGATGGACTCGGGCTCCCGGTTGGGCTCTGATGAGGCGGAGTTAGCAGGTTCGGATGGGGGCTCGAGAAGGACCCTGGGGAGCTGCCTCAGGTCACCCCACAGACGGCTGATGGACTAATGGACGAGTGATACCCAGGAAGCTGAGCGAAGGACAGTAAGGGGGTGTGCTCAGCCTGTGGGGATGACATTGCGAGGGTTGATGGGGACCTGCTATCTGGGGCGCTGGGAGTGACACTTTCCCCTGTTTTACCGGGGTGTTGCCGGAGCGCGCGGGCGCCCCGGTGAACTGTGGATTCAATTGGGCGGGGGTGCTGCGGGGGGGTTGGGGGAGGCCTTCTTTTAGTCGGGATTGGCCTATCACGGTGTGGTGGGTCTCTTGCTGTCCGGCCTGGCTGGTGTGGAGTCACCCCCTCTATCTCACATAACTTGTGAGTCTCTCGTAGTTCCCAGAGTTTCCCTCGTAGACGAGGGTAAGGTTTGGATGGGTAACAACTGTTTGGCGCCTGTTCTGGGGGTGGGTGGGTTGGGGGTTGGTTGGGGTTGATTCATGTTGCTGGGGTTTGTCAGTGTGCCGCTAGGGTTGTCAGGGACTGGACTCCGCTATAGGCCTATAGATGGCGGCTAGACTGGAACTGAAATGTGTTACCTGGAATGTGCGGGGGCTCAATTCCATGAGGAAGAGATATAAGGTGCATGCATACTTGGTACGCAGGGGGGTTCAGGTAGCTTTTCTGCAGGAAACGCACTTAACTCTGGCAGAGGGGCAGGCGCTGCAGAGGCGATGGAGGGGGCAACTCTTCTATACTACCTATTCCACACATGCTAGAGGGGCGTTGATTTGGGTGCGAGCGGGTGTCCCCTTTCAGCCCATGACTACGATGGTGGATTCGGATGGGAGGTTTGTGGCGGTGCTAGTGCGTCTGGATGGTCGAGACGTTACGCTTTGCAGTGTTTATGTCCCAAACTTTGATCAGGCCTCGTTCTTCTCGGCGCTGTCGCGGAGGTTGGCGTCTCTGCTGGTGGGCACGGTGTTTATGGGGGGGGGACTTTAATTCGGTGGTAGATGTGGAGATAGGTCGTTCTCATCCTCCGCTGGCACAATTGGTGGTGCGCAGGGTGCCAAGGCTCGGAGGATCTGGCAAGAGCAGTGGGGTCTCCTGGACGCCTGACGTACTCATCACCCCGTAGACAGGAACTACTCGTTTTATTCCGCGCCTCACGATCTCCACGTGCGCCTTGACACTGTTCTTTGTACACCTGGGGCCCAGGAACTCGCGCGCAGCAGCGAATACCTAGCGAGGACCATCTCGGATCACAATCCTTGCTTACTCACGGTCCTCTGGTCCAGGCAACAGCAGCCGATCCCCACGTGGCGGCTAAATCCGCTGGCGCTGGAAGACCCGATATTTCACACGGAGGTGCAGGAGTGCATTGAGGGTTACTTTCAGGAGAACACGGGTTCCGCGACTACCAGGGCGATCGAGTGGGACGCCTTTAAGGTGGTGGTACGAGGCGCGTGCCTCTCGTCCTCGGCGGGGGTACGTAGGACACTGTTGGCTGATGTAGAGCGTGAGGAGGCCTTACTGCGGCAGATCGAGAGGGCTGGCCACGTGGAGGGGGGCAATAGGGAGGACGTGCTGGCGGCTTGAGAGCGGGTAGCCACCCAAGTGAAGAGGCTTCGCTGCCATGATTACCGCGAGTACATGGTCCGGGCCCACGCTGAGAGGGACCGGGTCGGTTCGCTGTTAGCGTGGCTGGCCAACCCCCACTCTAGGGGTACACCGATACTGTCGCTGACCACACCTGCGGGGAATTTGGTTCATTCGCAACGGGAGATTAACAATCAGTTTCTGGCTTACTACTCGGAGCTCTATCGGAGCAGGTTGTCGGCACTCCCGGCTGGGTTGGATACCTTCCTGGATGAGGCTCGGCTACCGCAGTTAGATTCAGAACAGGGAACTGCGCTTGGTGCTGCTATTACACTGGGGGAGATTAGAGCGGCGGTTTAACACATGGCCAGAAAGAAAACACCAGGGGGTGACGGACTACCGGTGGAGTTCTACGCCTCATACATTGACCTCCTAGCTCCTCAACTACTTCAGGTGTACGGAGAAGTGTGGGAACGGGGCAGGTTGCCGGTGGCGACGAGGGAGGCGATTATAGTGCAGTTATTGAAGAAGGGCGGGCTTCCTACGGCAAGAACGGCATACCGCCCGCTCTCGATGCTTACTGTGGACTATAAGGTGCTGAGCAGGATCTTGGCCACGCGGTTGTCTGTCCATATGTGCTCTCTGGTACACCCGGACCAGTCGGGCTTTATCCCCACGCGGAACACCTCGGCGTATATACGGCGTCTGATACGGGTCATGGCGGTTGAGGGGGAGGGCCCCTCGGGCGCGGCTGTGCTCTCGGTGGATATCGAAAAGGCGTTCGATAGTGTGGAGTGGCCATACCTGTTCTGCGTGCTTCGGCGGTTCGGGTTGGGGGACGGTTTCGTCCGTTGGACACGGCTGCTGTATGATTCTGCTACCGCCAGGGTCCGCACGGGCCGCTCTATATCCGCGGCATGCTCGGTGGAAAGAGGCACCCGACAGGGTTGCTCTTTATCCCCGCTCCTCTTCGCTTTGGCGATTGAGCCTCTGGCAGCGCGGGCTCGACAGGGACGGTATTATGAGGGGGTGCTACTGCGCGGCGTTCCGCACTATATTTCTTTATATGCCGACGACCTCCTGATGTACTTGGCTGATGTGGAAACGTCGGTGCAGGGTGCACGGGCCTTGCTCTGTGAGTTTGGTGAGTTGTCGGGGCTGCGTGTTAACTGGTCCAAGACCTGTTTATTCCCCTTGACCCCCCCGCTGTACCCAGCCTGCAGAGCTCGAGGGATTACGCTGGGAATCGGAGTGCTTACCGTACCTCGGGGTCTACATTTATCACACCCACTCGCACCTGTATGAGGGGAATGTGGGCAGAGCGCTGAGAGGCATTAGAGGCAGTATGGGGTTTTGGCGCACTCTTCCATTGTCTGTGGCCGGACGGATAGCGCTGCTGAAGATGGTGGTCCTCCCGCGCTTGCTTTATTTTTTTCGTACACTGCCGGTGTGGATTCCGCTCTCTTTCTTCCGGATGCTGCGGTCGATGGTGATAGGGTTTATCTGGGGCTCTGGCAGGAGACGTGTAGCTTTGAACACCCTGCTTAGGTCACGGGAGGAAGGAGGCCTTGCGGTACCGGATTTTGAATGGTATTATCTGGCGGCGCAGCTACAGTGGCTCACGCAGGCTGTGGCGCAGGAGTTTAGGGGCCCAGACGGCCCGCAGGGCAGGATTATACAGCGACATGTCCTATCCTTCATAGTGCTCCAGCAGGGGCTTCGGCTAGATCAGCTGACTTTGGAGGAGCGCACCCTTCGCCAATGCTGGCTTCGCAGCCAGAAGCGGGCGGGATTTCATACCCCATATCCTCCGGAGATCCTCTTGGGCATGTGTACTGCCCTCCCGCATGGCGGGGACTGGTCGGCACTGGCCACCTGGGAGGACCGCGGGGTCCACATGATAGGGGACTTATATAGGGATGGTGCTTTGCTGTCGTTTCACGATCTACAAGAGGCCTTCGATCTGCCGAGGGGTGACTTTTTTGCTCCATGCGGCTCTAGTGTCTGGGATTCAGAAACGCTGGAGGATGGGCCTGGCGGAACCCCACACTTCGTTGGGCTGCCAGTACATTGTGATGGCCGCTGGCACCTTCACGGCTATCACCTGTCTGTACAGGAGAGTGGCGTTGGATGGACCGCCCCCCCTAGATAGGTTGCGGGAGCGCTGGGAGGGAGACCTCGGCCGGCAGATACCGGAGACGACCTGGCCCCAGCTTGTGCGTAGGGCCTGGAAGGGCACGCGCAATGTTCGGTTCCAACTGGTCCAATACTTCACTCTACATAGGGCGTATTGGATGCCGGCCAAAATCCAACGGGTCTTTGGAGGGGCGCATTCGGTGTGTCCTCGCTGTTATACAGAGGGTGCTGACTTTGGGCATATGTTCTGGTCCTGCGCGGGGCTTGGCACGTACTGGGCTGATGTTATGCTTTGCTTGAATGAGATTACAGGACGCCGAGTTGACACGGACATGGGGGCTTGCCTCTTACTCTGGTTTTCACACCCCCCAGCCACAAAGATTACCAGTAAATTTTTCGACTTGGGGTTAATCCTGGCCAAGAGGGAGCTCACGCTGCATTGGAAATCTAGGGGGGGCCCCAGCTTCCTGAGATGGCGGGGGTGTTTCCAGCAATGGGCGACTAGTGAAGGGACTCTTAGATTACAATTAGCCAGACGCGCCGCTAATGATAAAGCGCTAGACGCGGCCAGGGCGTGGAGCGCGTTAGTGGTGGACCTGAAATCAATGTCAGAAGCCGCTGGGGGTGATGAGGTGGAAGCACCGGCGAGCCAGGAGGGGAGACGGGGGCGGAGGGCTCGGGGGCACTGGCTGTGGTTGTGGCACGCTAGGCCTGCGTAACCTGCAACAGGCGAGGGTCTGAATGCTTATGCCGAGTTCTGTGGAGGGTGTACCGGGTAACATGCACTGTTCTGGGCAGCCTCTGGGTCTCCGCCCAGCTAGGGAGCCAGGATTCGGAAGGCCAAGGAGGAGTTGCACGCCATTCCATGAAGATATATGATGCGCCGTAGGAGAGACAGTAGAGGGCACACTGACAAGGGGGGGTGGGAGGAGTGGGACGGATAGGGCATAGATAGTGAGGGCTATATAGAAGCTGTATTGAGGAGCACCGTGACGATGGAGATGCACGGGTGGTGCGTGGTTGTAAGATGTTTGTACAAAATCAATAAAAATATGTTTAAAAAAAAAAACCAATCGCCTTTTATTCATGTAAAGAAGACTGCAAAACACATTTTGTGCGGACTAAAATCACTTTCCCTAGAGTGGAGCTCTGCAGATTTGTTGGGATTGTGCACTGTTGACTACACCTTGGAGGCATTAAAACGCATAATTTTTTCTGTGCACGTGATGTGAAACATAGTCACTTAAAACTTTTCTATTTAGTACGTTATTGTACCGGAACCTTGTCTCTAGTCTTAACTTAGACACATCAGAGCTCACTCACCCTTTATAAATGTGATGGGGTGCGTTCGCTGGAGTTGCCTGCTGCTTGCCTCCCACCCTGCCTTCCTGCCTGAGTGCCTGGCCACAGCCGACTGTGACTTTGCCCTCTGGGCGGTAGCGCGGAAGTCTATAGAGCAAAGGGGTAACCTGTTTTTGCTGCTTTGTGGACTTCCGCGTGGCATTCGATCTTGTAAGCAGGGAGCAACTATGGTCAACCTTGAAAGGCTATA
This sequence comes from Lissotriton helveticus, assembly GCF_964261635.1. Taxonomy (NCBI): domain Eukaryota; kingdom Metazoa; phylum Chordata; class Amphibia; order Caudata; family Salamandridae; genus Lissotriton; species Lissotriton helveticus. The sequence continues at coordinate 2,134,921,027 of NC_136057.1, forward strand.
AGTCACATGCAGACCTGTTAGCCCTTATCCAGGCCTTGCATACAGACAACTGGGCCCAGGTAGTCCTGGATGAGGAGGGTGGATTATCTGGTAGGATCCAGATTGGAAATGGCCTGAGGCAGGGGTGCTTATTAGCCCCGTTGCTTTTTTCTCTGTTTATAGCGGACCTACCTCGGAATCTGAAAGAGGTCAGAGGGGCGAGCCCAAAGCTAGGGGGTAACCATATATCCTGTCTGCTTTTATGAAGACGATCTGGTGATCATGGACCAGACGGAGATAGGCCTGCAGAGGAAACTAGATATGTTCCATAAATACTGCTTAAATAAAAAACTGGTAGTAAATATGGAAAAGACCAAAATCCTATGTTTCGGCAAAAGTAAGACCCGGTTCCCTTGGTATTTGGGTACGGAACTTCTTGAGAAAGTAACGGAATATAGATATTTGGGAGTATGGTTCACGAGTAACTTGAATTGGACCACCCATCTGGAAGCTTTAAAAATTAGGGCAACAGCTTCTATAAAGGGCTTAAAAAGGTTTAATAGCTTTTACAGAGACTTGTCAGACGGGCCGGTTATAAAGGCCTAACTGGTAATGGTCCCCGCGCAATTCCTATATGGATCAGAGGTTCTCCTCCTCAGTGGGGAAAAAAGGTTGGGATAAAGAGGAGGGTATGATCCTGAAAAGCTTATTCTCGTTGCCTAAATCAGCTATGGTACAGGCAGCAAGATTGGAGATGGGAGTCACTTCCTAGGCAATTACAACCAGGATGGCACTAATAAGGTTTTGGCAGCGTCTGGAGACAGGGGAGCCGCCCAGAAAAATATCAGTGGTGTAGAGAGAAAATTGCCTCCAGTGAGTTATCTTGGGCTAAAGAAGCAAGACTCTCATTAAAGGAAGCTTATGGGAAGTCAGGAATAGAACTAGATACCCAGTTAGGACACACCAATATAGGCAAAAAAGAACTACGGTCATTGGGTGCAGATGTGTCCCGTATATGTGATCATGAGTATCTTCAGCAAAAAATATTGGTGTCCCATATGATCCAAGTATGGATTTCAGAAGATCATCCCTACCCGTACTTTGATAGGTTGCCGAATCGGCAATTAAGAAGAGAGGTTTTAAAACTGAGAATGGGTGTAAACCCCTGTTGTGTAAATACCAGGGTTAAAAACCTCATGATTAATAGTAATGGCAATTGCACATGTACGTTAGGTTCCACCTGTGACATTACTCATGTTTTATTAGACTGTAGGAGGACCCTTGATACACGTAAGGAGATTTTAGGCCTGTTATTAAAAAAATTACAGGATTACGAATAGGAAGCAAGCTGCAGAGCTCCTGGTGGGGATGGGAAACCTGGATATAGCCTGCGCTTTGGGGAAATACATGATCCGAGTTAGGGGGTTTCTCCAGAATACAGAGGTATAGGCGTATGTTATCGAGATTGTACTTTAATGTATGTATTGTGTTTGGAAGGCCTAGTCAGATATGTTTTCTCATGTTTACCCTTGTGATTTTAACATCCCAGGAGGATACTGTTAGAAACAAAGTTGGCGGGGTTATCCTCCGGGAAAAGACTGAATTGCAATTTTACATATTTTTAGATTTCGTGTTTTTATAAAGTTTTATAAATGTATAGTGTGTACTTTTATGGTTGTAAAAACCCAAATAAAGTTTTAATGACTGACTGTGAATATATTTTCCACAATACATAAAGGAAACCTATTAATTACACATGTACATAAAAATATGCCCGTACAACTGATTTTTGTTCTCCCTCTGGCAATTTATGTTACTTGAATGTCCTTCATTCTAAACTAGGTCATTCTATAACATCCTGGCCTTTATTATCCTATGGAACGTTGACTCGCGTCATCCTATGTTACTTTACGCTATTTTATACTCCGGACCACAGGTGTAATGCGATTCCGCAACCACAGTGCTCATTTTGCTTTACACCATTTTCTCTATTGTTGGCAGATTTCAACAAAAACAATGTCTCTAGCTCGAACTGATCAAAAGTGACCATAATAAAAATGTGGCAAGCGCGGTGCCGCACAGGGGAAACCTTATGCAAAGCTTCACAGGATTTGTGATTTCCTGACTGCTGTATTCGGGGTCTAAATCGGCACTTACAGGGTGAAGCAGTTGCCTAGAATGTTGAAAGGTTTGTTAACATGTCATAATAGTGAAATGATACTGCTATATAATGTGCCGCATGCTGCCACATAACTTGGGTTTCTTGCAGCATAATGATGTCGTCCCTCGGCCACGTTCATGGTTTTCTTTACAGTCTCAGTGGACTAAAGCACGCGCTGCAGTGATCTATGCTTGGCCCCGTGGACAAAGATTCGCCCCCATACGGGGCTGCTCCACCTTTAACCCTTCTGGAGTGTTGTGAATGAGCACAGCCGAGTTAGGAACACACATCTATCATTTGTCATTAGCGCCGAGAGGCCCTCTTCAGTGTGCTTCAGCCTTCACAAATTATAATGGTGTTTTCTAATTTGAGTAGTATGTAAAGGGACGAATGTGACGCCTGTTATTTGATAGAGCTTGGAAACTGTGGGGTGTCAGGGGTGAAGCATGAAGCGCTACATGGAACAAGTTATTGTTTTATCTTATGGTATGTTCACGTGCTGCTGTTGTACCATTCCCCTATGCTAGGTTACGTTTCTACAAGATAAAGAGACCGTCCCAGCTCTGGCAATACTCGCGGTCGTGGGGGTCATGGTTCATGTCGCGCAGGGCCGGGGGTTAAAATAAAAAAAATGTAAACTTACCAGGCCCGCGCCACCTGTGCTCCGGGGTCCAGGTCCCATTGTTGTTGGCGCCTACAGGAACATCCGCCGATCCCTCACAGCCAATCCTGGCGCCTTAGGGCACAGTTACTCTCTGCCAGCCCAGCCCATTAGGAGACGGAGGCTTGAGCCTTTGCTCAACCCTCGCTCTTCTAATGGGCATGCGCCAGCCACAGCAGGCACTAGTGCGCATGAGTGAGCACGGAGGAAAAATTCGCCCTCCGTCCCCACTTATGCGCACTTGTGCTGCTGCCTCTGGTCTGACAATGTGAATGCCTGTCAGTTAGCATGACGTCGGGCCGCCCGTGGGCGGCCGGACGTCATGCTAACTGACAGGCATTGTCAGTTCAGTTCTCCATAGGCATCTCAGACTGAACATAAGTAAACTGACTGAGTTCAGTTTACTTAAGTTCACAAAAGCCGAGGGAGCTGCGGGCACAAACGGCTGGTGGGGCAACGCCCCAGTGCCCTTAATGGACGCACCGCCGCTGATCTCAATCACAATCATACCCCACTTTTGCCCCTCAATAACTTCTTACCATTTCTCAGCGCAGCCATACTGCTCTCATCCATGCAAGCAGTCATTGCAGATGTACCTTCTCCCTTGCACCAACGAAGAAAGCATAAAAAAGTATATGTGACCAGTTATCAAACTGTTTAGCCAGTCTTTCTCTTAATCACGATCGGGCCCGGGGGCCACATTCATCAAAGACACAGGGACAACATCTGCCATTGGGCCACGCGTCTGTGGCACTTCTTCCGGATCCTGTGTTATTGATGTGGTTGGTGATTGTGGGCCCCAGTCGCCCGCTGTCCCCAGCTGCATGGTACAATTCTCTCCGAAGGTGACCCTCCGCTTCTCCTGCAAGTCCATGTGCTGTGATGCCATTGAACTGACCTTGAGCTGTGTCCTTTTGTTTGAACCGGTGCCTCATCTCCATCTTTGGCCACATTGTTCACTCTCATCTCCCAGAATCTTCAGCTATACCCACACCGCCTCCGGGGTCTCAAAGGAGTCTGCCTTGCCTTGTGTCAGTACGTTCAATTTAGCCCGGTAAATGAGCATATATTGCAGCTGTAGGTCCTGTAGCTTCCGCTTGACCCCCAGAAATGACTTCCGTTGTTCTTGTACTTGTCTGGTGTAGTCAGGGTAAATAGTGATTTTATTGTTCTCATAGCTGAGGTCCTGCTGTTTCCTGGCTGCACGCAGGATACAATCTCTATCACGATAGTTCGACACTTTTGCTATTATGGCTCGCGGCTGGTATCTTGGAGGGGGGGAGGGCACTATGGCCCTATGCACACTCTCCACAGCAAACAGCTCAGAGAGTCCCCAAGGGTGCAAGTGGGGGTGGATACATTGCTTGAGGAATTGCTCTGCCGATCCTTGCTCCGCACGCTCTGGGAATCCCAGCACTCAGATGTTATTGTGTTGAGTGTGCCCTTCCACGTGCTCATCGCAACACTCTAGGGCTTTCAAAAGCCATGTTCATCTGGGCCACCTGTTTGAGCGTTGTTGCCTCGCTCTTCAGGTCCACAATGTCACCCTTATCTGCAATTTTCCGCATGTCCGCCCTCTACAGGTTTACGTTTGGAGATAGACTCAATTTGATTCTCCAGGGCCTTCCTGACACTGACTGACACTGCTGAATCACAATTAAATTGGTCCCAGGGTCAATGAGACTGGATTCTGCAGGATCTACCGGCAGGCTGACCGGGATCTCAGAGGCTCACATCCTGTCAGCCATGTTGCTTAGCCCTGATAACATATTCCAAACACGCTGCATCCAATTTCATGTAATTTACTTTGGAAACTGTAGAGCTTATACTGGAAGTTAATATACATACTTTTAGGATTAACATATTGGAAGCCCTCATTCCAAAAGATAGTGCTTCTGTTCACCTCCCCAATTGAAGGGCTTTCGATCAGTTCTCTCCTCATAACACCCTCCAGCGGCTTAACCTCTACCAGGTACAATTACATCAGTGCTCAGGACATCTATATCTGTGTCGTTACACACAACGTTCAAACTGTTAACTAGTGGCACTAACTGTGTGGCAATAATCCTGGTGTATGTTTATGACCGGTCAACCCTATGGCAGTGGTGTTTAGAGGATGGACATGTTCTCTGCTTGAAGAGCTGTGCTAAAGGCTGCAGTATTTAACATTCCTGGTGTACTAGCTTACCTTCAGTTCTGAAGTTCCTGTTGGTCTGTGTACCTCTTCAGTGTTCTAGGAAAGATTTTAAATCCATCCAGTGTTCTTTCACCACTGTCTTTCTCCCCATTTATTCCGATGTACATATGCTTTGAATTGAGTCATCCTTCACAGGATTCTAAATCTTAAGGGTTCCATAAAGTCTAATCTGTTCAGGGTTTTGAATAGCTTGGTCACAGATACCGCAAATTCCTTCAACTCTCGTAATTCCTCTGCCTTTAATTTGTTCTTTTGATAACTGTACCAGCCTTGTGGCCTGCATAGGTCATGAGGTGATGATTCAGCACCTCACCATGCCCTTCACCCTTCTCTTAAGTTGTTGTTGTTGTACCCTTCGAACATTGGGTTATTAAGACTTGTCATTTTTACCCAGAGAAGCCTCCTGTTTGTTTTTATAATTTGCTGTGTGGTGTTCTGAGGTGAATCAAACTAAATATAAAGGTGGCATATATGGTGTAAATCAATTGAACTGATGGAACATTACTGAAGTCAGGTCTAGTCCCTTTAGTATGCCTTTCAAAGTGTATTAAATGCAAGTGTTCCTTGTTCCACAAAAGTTGTTCCTAGCTATGAAAGGTGGTCTGAGATTTAACTGGAAAGGATGAAGCTAAGATGATGGTATTACTAGTTCTTGTTGAATCAGTTCTGTTTCACTTGTTGATCTTTGTTGGACCTGGCGCTTTTTGCAGGGTTATCCCCCAACATTTTGCCATCCTCCTCTATTTTTCTGACTTTAGTTTTGCTGGTTTTAGGACTCTGGGCACTTTACCCCTGCTGACCAGAGCTAAAGTGCAAGTGCTTCCTGTCTAAAATGTAATGGTAATTCGTTTTGCAATAATTGGCATATTTGATTTACTATTAAGTCTCCAGTACAAAGCTCTGTGTGTGCCCTGTGCCTGTAAATCAAATGCTACTAGTGGGCCTGCAGCGCTGATAGTGCCACTCAGATGTGTAGCCCTGCAAACATGTCTACGACTTGCCACTGCAGTGTCTGTGTGTGCAGTTTTAAACTGCCATGTCAACATTGCAAGTGCACCCACTTGCCAGGCCTAAACCTTTCCTTTTACTAGATGTAAACTTCTGGGAGTGTTGCCTCGAGAACAAAGTCTCAGTGAAGGCGAAACACCTCCTAAGAAAATCTAACCAAGTAGCCGACTGGCACTCCAGTTGCCTGCAGGACGCAAGCCTTTGATAATTGCACCCATCAGTCTTCCAGGTCCTTCGGCCAAATGGGTTCCGTTCTCAGTGGACCTCTTCGCATCTCGCCTGGTCCACCATCCCACCAGGTACTTCAGTTGGTGGCTCGACCCGAAGGTGGTAGACACTGATGCTTTTCTCCAGAAGTGGCATCTAAAGCAGGGTTATGCTTTAGATCGGTGTCAGAGCACTGGACATTACGGGTAGAAAATGAATTCCAGACGGGGTTACTTTTCATAGTTCAAGGTGGACATAATGCAATTCACGTGTGGTTTCTTACCCTTTATTTCCAGATTCCCCAAAGTTGTGTGTTGTAAGTTGTATTAAGAGCTAAGCGGCAATGACTTTGGGATATCAGCCCCCATGGTGAACGCCAACTTTTGACTAACCTCAAGAACCTGAATAAAGCAGTCTCCTCACCCGTCATCGCTCGATGGGTTCGATGTCCTCGATGGGCTGTGCATAAGGCTGGCATTGCGACTAAGGCTTTTGTTGCTCATTCAGTTCAGGGAGCCATGGCCTCAATGTTGTTCTCTCTGGGAGCTCGACTGGAGGATATCCTTAATGCGGGGGACTGGTCTTTAGACTCTACCTTTAAGAGGTTTTATTTTAAACCAGTCCCCAGCATTGATTTGCTGGTTGTGGGGAAGCTGTAAACTAGCATATTCCTCGCCTCCGGTCCTGACATGAAACATTTCCTAGCGGCTGTAATGGAAAGTTGCAATTCTATTGAGGACATAGAAGCGAGCGAGGATTAGCCCACCTAATATTGTATATGGATACTCCTACCCACCTAATATTGTATATGGATACTCCTACCCTGGGGATAACGTTTTTTCGTAAAGGTGGTTATAACAATGCCTCCAATATGTCGAACCCAATGAGGTTTTTTATAGCGCATATTCATCTGTGATTGATATCTAATGCTGTACAATACTAACTTCACGCTGTTGCATAGCCTGTTTTTGAAGTGACGGGTATGGAGTTTAATTTGCATGTTTATTTTCTTCAGGATCTGATGGGTCTAAACTGGACTGAAGACTGTTAACCGGTTTCTGTCACAGGAAGAAAGGAGGCAACAAGAGGGACAATGGGCAATCCAGGGGGTCCCTGAAGAGCTGATTAGACAATTTTTGTTGACGGTTGACTGTTTCCCAGGGTTCATTAGAAATGAAGTCTTAAGAAATATCATTAACTCTTCATTTGTTACAGCTATAATACCCACTAGATGGAAGCAGGCGTGGGTGTCCCCCATCATCAAAAAGCCTATTCTGGATCCCACCAAGCCGGAGAGCTATAGACCAATCTCCCTACTACCCTGGCCAGCGAAGGTGGCAGAGTCTCACGCCAATATCATTCTGACTAAGCATCTCTGCTCTAACAATATCCTGGATGCCTCCCAGCACGGATTTCGTGCTGGTCATAGCACTGAAACCGTGTGACTGAACATCTCCGGGCCATCCTGGACTCCGGGCAGACGGCAGCACTGATTCTGTTAGACCTCAGTGCTGCCTTTGATACGGTCTCACATGAGGTCTTGTTACACCGACTGGAGATGGCAGGGGTTGTAGGACAAGCCCTGGCGTGGTTTAAAGCATTTCTGAACGACAGATCCTTCAGGGTTTCCACCCCTCCGTTCCTGTCAAAGGAGCAAGTCATAGAGCAGGGTGTGCCCCAGGGCTCTGCGCTCAGTCCCACGCTTTTCAATCTATACGTTCAACCACTAGCTGAGGTCGGCAAACAATGGGACATGTCTATAGTCTCATACGCGGACGTCACTCAGCTAGTGGTGTTGCTGAGTGATGAAACCGGGGCGAATGCGCACAACTTCAAACAAGGCCGCACTGCAGTAACTACATGGATGACCGCTAATTACCTCCAGCTTAATGCTGATAAGACGGAGGTGCTGTTAGTAGGCAAGGAAGCCTCGGCCTGGGGCTACGAATGGTGGCCGGATACTCTCGGCAATCCCCCGGAGCCTAAAAGCGAAGTTAAAAACCTTGGAGTCTGGTTTGACTCTTCGCTGAGCTTTGTCACGCATACAAAGAAAGTTGCCGCCACGTGCTTTGGAATTTTGCGGTATCTTAAGCCAGTACTGAAATTCTTTGACCCCCCTACGCGCCAGCTCGTGGTACAGTCCGCCATTCTTTCGCGGCTAGACTACGTGAGCTCTCTGTTCCTAGGGGCCAACCAGACGGAGAAGGGGCGTCTGCAATGTGTTCAGAATACAGCTGCACGGGACCTGACCGGGCATCCCCGGTTTAAATCCGTGACCAACACCCTCTTAAAGCTCCATTGGCTCCCTGTGGAGAAGAGAATTCATTTCAAGACTTTGTGTCTTGCTTTTAAGATTTTGAAAAATGCCTCACCGCCCATGCTATGCCCTCTAATGACTATGTACACTCCCCGGAGATCCTCAGATCAGAAGGTCAGAATCTAGCTACGGTTCCTCGAATAAAGCGCGCCCGGATGGGAGGACGCTCCTTCCGGTATTTGGCCGCAAAACTCTGGAATGCCTTACCATCGCATAGACGTGGCTTAAATGATCTCCTGGCCTTCAGAAAGGCAATCAAGACTCATCTCTTCTGCTAGGGCTGATCATGTTATTCACTCTTGCTCATCGGCTGCACCTGCCCCCTTTTTTTGTCTCTTGATAAGCGCCGGGACGCCCCTTTGCTGGGGCAGCCGCGTGCTATATAAAAAGCTATAACATAACATAACATAACATTATGAAGTCTTATGAAGTTTTATTTGTTAATATGGCTGCTGTAATAGTAAAAGTGTATAGAGTACAGCATAATACTCATCTCTGCATCCTTAATAGAATTAAAACTTTCCGTTACTATAGCTAGGAAGTTTTTCATTCACTGGTTATAGTTATTTCAAGTAACTATAACTTATGTCCTACGGTAAATTCAACTTGTGCCCTCACATTGCACTGCTAATTAAACCCACATATTAAATTGCTAATTACATCATTGATATCACTACAACATTTGGTGGGAGCAGTCCAATCCCACTCCAAAGGAACGGGCCCGACACTTGCTCTGTGGCAAAAGTTGAATTTAGTGCAATACAGGCTTCAAGTCAAAAGTCTTGTTGTTGTGGTGAAACGCTGGGCCGACGCGTTTCAGCCTTGCGGCTTTCCTCAGTGCCCTCTTCACTTGAAAGATTATCTGCCTGGAGGCTTGTATTTAAAAGTAAGTAGATCTTCCCTCATTGGAGTAAACTACTGGCCCAACCTCTCAGCTTCTAACTCCGCCGCTCCTGCAGTGGTCCATGCCTGATTTTCCAAGTCTCCCGCTGTGAGTGCAGATACAGTGATCTGCCTATTCATACAAGTGGTGTCCCATTGCTGGCTGCGTGTAACAATCTTACTCCTGCAGTCCAGGCAGAGTGCAACAATGACACCTCCAACTTAAGCCACCTTCAAGCAGCATACTGCTGCTTCTTTTCTCCCCATACTGTCTCGAACTCCGGTGAGTGTTTTAAACCAGCTGGGGGGGAGGCGGGGGGGGGGGGGAGAGACTCAGGGACGCGCTGTGTTTTCTCAACACCAAACCACGCTGAAAAAGCCAGGCACGTAACTCCAAATCGAAAAGGCGTGCTAGTAAACGGTGCTTGCTACCGGTCTAACATCCAGTCCAATCCCACCCCAAAAGAACGGGTCCGACACTTGCTCTGTGGCCAAAGTTGAATTTATTGCAATACAGGCTTCAAGTCAAGAATTAAAACTTTCCGTTACTATAGCTAGGAAGTTTTTCATTCACTAGTTATAGGTATTTCAAGTAACCATAACTTACGTCCAAAGGTAACTTCAACTCGTGCCCTCGCATTGCACTGCTAATTAACCGGCATATTAAATCCCACATTACATCATTGATATCAGTACAACATTTGGTGGGAGCGCAAGTGTTGGAAGTGTGAGAAAAAAAATATATATATATATGCTTCCTTGCAGTTTAAAGCACCTCCTCGCTGGCCTGTCTGCACTATCAAACGAGCTGGAAGAAGGCAGATACGCCGAAGCGCGTCCTCGTGTAAATAAAATCTATGGACTTAAAACCCCGAGAGTGCAGTGTGTTTTTACACGTGAGCTTTGGTATTTGGAATGGACCCACCACCATTTTACCGCACCCGTCGAGAAGAGTGCAGAATGCGTCCTTGGTGGAATTAGGAGCAGAGTACAGAACTACACACGCCCTGCACCACCAGTGCAGCATTCTGGGTTATGGAGTCGTGAATTCGTCTATCATTCAGATTGAAGGGACTACGGATATATGCCGTCCCCTGCTCCGTGAACCGTAATGCTGCGTGGCACGACGATGGGGTGTCCAGCAGACAAGCCAACGGATTGATAGGTGCTTTTTGGAACAGTTGTGCAACGAAGGGAATATCGGAGGGTCTCTGGCGAGGCAGTTATTTACATCCAGACTGAACATTGCTGAAATGAACCGCCCTAGACCGTGGGGATTTCCTGTACCATCTGGTAACAATTAAGACATTAACTTTTCCCCGTGATTGCGCTAACCAATGGGAATGCTTCCCTGCAGTTTAAAGCACCTCCTCGCTGGCCTGTCTGCACTATCAAACGAGCTGGAAGAAGGCAGATATGCCGAAACGCGTCCTCGTGTAAATAAAATCTATGGACTTAAAACCCCGAGAGTGCAGTGTGTTTTTACACGTGAGCTTTGGTATTTGGAATGGACCCACCACCATTTTACCGCACCCGTCGAGAAGAGTGCAGAATGCGTCCTTGGTGGAATTAGGAGCAGAGTACAGAACTACACAAGCCCTGCACCACCAGTGCAGCATTCTGGGTTATGGAGTCGTGAATTCGTCAATCATTCAGATTGAAGGGACTACGGATATATGCCGTCCCCTGCTCCGTGAACCGTGATGCTGCGTGGCACGACGATGGGGTGTCCAGCAGACAAGCCAACGGATTGATAGGTGCTTTTTGGAACAGTTGTGCAACGAAGGGAATATCGGAGGGTCTCTGGCGAGGCAGTTATTTACATCCAGACTGAACATTGCTGAAATGAACCGCCAGAGACCGTGGGGATTTCCTGTACCATCTGGTAACAATTAAGACATTAACTTTTCCCCGTGATTGCGCTAACCAATGGGAATGCTTCCCTGCAGTTTAAAGCACCTCCTCGCTGGCCTGTCTGCACTATCAAACGAGCTGGAAGAAGGCAGATACGCCGAAACGCGTCCTTGTGTAAATAAAATCTATGGACTTAACCCCGAGAGTGCAGTGTGTTTTTACACGTGAGCTTTGATATATATATATATATATATATATATATATATATATATATATATATATATATATATATATATATATATATATATATATATATATATATATATATATATATATATAATATAATCAAGAGTACAAGTTACTCAAAACGCGTCGCCAGGAAGGTTTTCAATAAAAGCAACATCTTGCCTGAAGCCGTGGGGTCTGTCTCCTTCTTTCGCCACGCCGTCGGTGTGGAGGTCTGGGGATTTTCACATTTATATATATATATATATATTACAAACTCGCTCAAAACTGGAGGGCGCTTCCATATATATATAATCCAATTTTAAAACAGTCTTTTTTTGGTGGTCTGTTGGATGGCTAGCTTGGTAGATTTTATTTATTTATTTATTTTGAAATATCAAAAAAAGAAATTCTAACGGTGAGGAGAACCTTTTCAACCCCTTTTTATGGTTCAGATCTTTTTATTGCAGTTCAGTAAAGGCAAACTAGCAAACAGGGAGCGATACATCACTCCATAGTTAAACCAAATAAATCCTATTTCAATATAAATTCCAACAAAGGCACCATGTATCATTTGTGGTCCCCCCTGATCGGTCTCCAGCGTCTGTGTGTGAGTATCAGAATCTGGCAAGCACAACAAGCGCAGATGTCGAGGGCACGTCAATTCCCAAAATTTCGTAGACAGGAGAGCAATGTATGGGTGTCAGAGCTCCCTGTAAGAGTTGCTCTGAGCAGTTAGCACAAGGGTAGGTTTCTCCATTTCCAATATGTGCCATATACGCTGTAGCCATCAAAGATGTGACAGGAGTTTGTCAGTGCCACAGTGTGTGAGGATGTTCTGGAGGGCTGCCCCTAATGCAAGACCAGTGTGTCACCCTCTCTGGGATTTAAGTGGAAAGGTGAGTGTTTGGGAGCCCTAAGATAGTGTATGTTGGGAAATGAGGTGGTTGTGTAATAATGTGGGTATCTGTCAGTTAGGATCATGTCCCAGTAGCGTGTAAGTTTAGGGAAGTCCTATAGCAAGTGGAGTAATGTCCTGGGGGACCCACAAATTCTCCAGCAGTCCATGCAGTGCTCAGGGTTACCCCTATGGAGGCACGCCTGTGTAAGATACCAATATGGAACTATTTTAGTAGCAGTCTCTGCTGGGTGTGTTGCACGCTTGTCATGTTTATAGTACACATCCTTCCATTCTTTGTGTCCACTGTCTTCCCAGTTCAAGTTTCCATTGTTTCTACCCCAAGGTCTTAGTCGACTGGGTAGCTTGTTGCAAAATGCTGTATAGTTTTGTGATAAGGCAACTATCTTAGATCTTTGTTTCTAACCATCTCTCAAATAAAGTAAGGGGGCACTGTGCCCCTGGGCATACAGTTGGGTGTGTTAGCCAATTTCGGACCTGTATATAGTGCATTCTCTCAGATTCTGGCTTTGCGTAATCTTTACGCAGCTGTTCAAAGGGGAGAGGGCTCTCCTCATCAAAGAGGTAGCTGATGGATCTGGCACTGTGTGTTTCCACGGCTGGAATGCGGCCTGGTCAAGTCCCAGTATGAAGTAGGTGTTACCCACGTTGGTGTTAGCAGGGAAGAAACAATGATAGGCCCTTACGTGCTGCCACTTGATCCCTCACCTCAATAGTAGCTTTAGTGACCGTAGAGGAGTAAAGAAACTGGACCTTCCACAGAAGGAAACCCTGCGACCGCCCGGATCATAAATAGTATTTCTCTGATTCCTCCATAGTCACTTCTACCACATTGGAGCTGCGGTGCTTGGTAATCGTGTAGGGGGAGGTTTGGAATCCTTAGACTGCCTTCTTTTGAGGGCCTGTAACTCTGATAGCGACTCATACAATGTCTCTCCTCTGCCCGAACAAAGCTGCTTATCTCTCCTTGCAGGGACTGGATCATGCCTGCGGTAGGTTCAACAGGGAGGGACTAAAATAGGAACAGGATCTTTGGGAGGGCAGTACTCTTTAGCGCTACGCGGCTGACCCAGGGTAGCCAATAGTGTTTCCATTGGGCCAAGCCTCCTAAGTTGCCGGAGTAACGTTTGGTAGTTGAGGGCCATGAACGCCTTCACTTTTGGGACCAACTGGATCCCTAAGTATGGGATCGAGGTAGTCATCCTCTGTATTGGATCTTGGTGGGCGAGCAGCACCTCAGTCGCTGGAGAAACAGTTTGATGGCCTGTGACTTCTGGATATTAATACGGACGCCTGCAGCTTTGCCAAAGACCTCTATTTCAACCAGAAAGGCCGGAAGGGCCTCGAGCAGGTTACCCAATACCACTATTATGTTGTCCACAAAGGCTAACAGTGTATTCCTCCCTGCCAAAGTTGACCCCCTGTGATATTTTGATTGTCCTGTATACACTGAGCTAAAGGCTCCATGAAGAGAGCAAACAGCAGGTATGGCAGCGGGCACCCCTGCTGCGTACCTTTGCAGATGGGAAAGGGAGCGCAGGATGACCATTTACTCATTGTCGCTCGCAGTTGGCTGTATCTACAAAGGACCCATATGCAGAATCTCATTCCAATGCCAAAGTGGGTGAGCGCCTTCTCCAGGTAGGGCCAATGCACACGGTCAAACACCTTCTCTGCATCTATGGCCAGGAGTATTACTTCCCTCCTAGCGTGTTTGGTCTTGCCAATCAGGCGGATGATCAGTTTGGTGTTGTCACTGCTCTTGTCAGTGTGGGACAAATCCTGCGTGATCCAGATCTAACCTTCACTAGTTTAGGAGTAACCACGATGCTTCGAGGGCGGTACTGTTCCCAGGCCGGCTATTGAGGTAAAGAATTGGAGCGAGTGTGGTGCAGATGGTAAACGTAATGGGGCTGTTCCTTATGACAGCAGTACCATCCTGTGCTAGCTGGGAGCTCACCCCCGCAGCCTGTTGCGTTCGAAGTATGGTGGCTAGTAGCCTCCTGCATCTATCTCCCCCCAATTAGGAGTGTCTGAGTCTAAGCAGGGCATATTCACCCTTGTTCAGGTCCAGTCCCACTAGCTGTGCATGCGCTGCCTCTAGCTTCCACCAAGCCTGTGGAGCCCCAGTGGGTTTAAGCATGTGCTCTAGTTCCTGTACTTACTTGTGTAGATGCTCCCTCTTGTTGCAGCTGATTTTGTTACCTGCTGGTCTCCCAGAGAGTAGTGACCGGTGTCGTGTGTATCATTAATGGCAAGGAAGGTCATCACTTGGGTTACCCTCTTTACTTCCTCTGGTCTATGAAGTAAGGTCCCCCACATGCTCCATGACCGGGGGACGTACCACGTAGAGGGAAGGCCAGGTTAAGACACCTCCGCATGGTCGGATGAAGATTGGTAGCTGGACTGTCATTGTTACTAGAGTCTAGAGCTCACTCATCGCCAAAAAGTGATCAAGGCAGGGAAGCATCTTGTGGGCATTTCAGTAACATATGTTGTCTTGAGTCTGGGGATGTTAGTCGCGCCAAAGGTCTCAATCCCATCCCCCCGCAGCCATTGGGCTCTCTCCTGGGAAAGAGCCCCCATATGTCCCGATCGCCGTTTGGTGTACGTCATTGTTGAACACTAGATTAAGGTCTCCCCGTGGTAGCACCATTCTGTCTTGGGAGGACATTACTTCTGCCACAGCCCGCCGGAGGAAATGGTTCTTGGCCGTCTTTAGGGGTGTATAAGGAATCCAGGTGTAGGCTCTCACACTCACATTATATGCCAATAGCCTCCCTTTGATATCTGCAAGTTTAGAACCCTACTGAACTCGCAAAGAGCTGGAGTCTAATATGGCCACCCTGCTAGCTTAAAATTTGCGGATGAGAAGAACTGGTGCGGTAAGGCGCAGGACCTAAGCCTGTGCCAGTGGCTGGAGACCAGATGGGTCTCGGTTCACCCCTGTCATATCTAAAAAGAAAAAAAAAAGAATTGTTTGGCACTTAGTCAGATTGTTGATCCCCTTCAGATTGAGGGTGATAACCTTTAGTTTAACTTGTGGGACGGGGAGGGACCGAAAGCGCAATAACTGCTGCTCAGGATAAGAACTAACTCTTTCTTCAGTGTAAACCGCGTGCACCCTCGCTAATTCTGTATTTCTAAGAATCTAGAGTGTAGCATACCCTTGTGTAGTGCGAGTAATTGTCCTCCCCTCAACCTCCACCATCGGACCAAACCAATCAAACACTCCCACCCAGTCAAAAGATCTGGGTTTGACCCATCACCGTTCTTTAGCCCACTCTTTAGGTACTCTTTTGTACCGCTTTTGGGTCAGACTGATTTGCATATAGCCATGTCTGAACTGGGGTGGTAGAGTGGGCTAAAGAACGGTGATGGATTAAACCCAGATCTTTTGACTGGGTGTGAGTGTTTGATTGATTCAGATGCTCCGTCCATCACCACTCCCTTTTGTACCGCTTTTGGCCGCCATAAGTGTGGCAGGGTATGCTCAGATGTGAGACCCTTGCTCACTTTGCCACTGGATTCAAGCAAGCCAGGCTGAAGACGGCTGGAATGCCAGAAACCGGTCCTCGGAAGCTTGTTTCCGGTCCAGGGAAGGCATGGCTTGGCAGTTCGGGCTGGACTGTTCCCATGAGGCACAGGGTCAGACTGATATGCATATAGCCATGTCTGAACTGGGGTGGCAGAGTGGGCTAAAGAACGGTGATGGATTAAACCCAGATCTTTTGACTGGGTGTGAGTGTTTGATTGATTCAGATGCTCCGTCCATCACCACTCCCTTTTGTACCGCTTTTGGCCGCCATAAGTGTGGCAGGGTATGCTCAGACGTGAGACCCTTGCTCACTTTGCCACTGGATTCAAGCAAGCCAGGCTGAAGACGGCTGGAATGCCAGAAACCGGTCCTCTGAAGCTTGTTTCCGGTCCAGGGAAGGCATGGCTTGGCAGTTCGGGCTGGACTGTTCCCATGAGGCACAGGGTCAGACTGATATGCATATAGCCATGTCTGAACTGGGGTGGCAGAGTGGGCTAAAGAACGGTGATGGATTAAACCCAGATCTTTTGACTGGGTGTGAGTGTTTGATTGGTTCAGATGCTCCGTCCATCACCACCGCCTTTTGTTCCTCTGATTTAGCAGCACACAGATCCAGCCAGTTTCAAATATTGCGGTAACATTTTTTCCTCGGCTATTGGCTCTCAACCGAAAGTGCAATAAAGGACTATGAATCTTCCTTTTCAAGGAATACTCTGTTACTTGTGGATGATAAAATGATGCACATGAAAACTGAAATGGAGGCACTAAAAGCTTGATTTCAGGAAAATAGCAACTCTCTGAGGCTCAATTTTTCTTCTCCAAGAACTCCCCCACAAGAACATTACCATTAAGATCAGCCTAAAAAATAAGTGTCCAGCTGCGATGTGTCAAATCCAGACGTGCCAAGTCGCTGCAGGGGTGAACTAGGCACTGTATGAATTTTCCAGCCACTTAGCAGGTGAGGTTTGGCCTGTGTCGGAGTCTGAGCTGGGGCCTCGGATGTCCGATGCGGTGCACAGGGCTCTGGCTGCGGTGATCTTTCACCCGCACGGCAGGCACTGTGTTGGTTTTTCATCTGGAAGGCCGAGCTGCATCAGGAAAAACAGGCGGTGAAGGTCAATGCGTGGATTTCCTCAGTCCTTTGCAGCAAAACCACCTCCAAGGGCCCAGAACTGGTGTTGGCACAACTTGGCAGGTCAGAACTCCCAGCGGAGGAATTCAGGGGCTGCAGATAAAGTTTTTGATGGTCCTAAGTCTTCTTAACAGGAGGCCAGCACACACAATGCCTTGGAGAACCTTGGCAAGTAGGATATAGACAGCAAAAACAGAAGCAGCAAGCAGCAGGCCAACACAGCAAAGAACACAGCAAAGTGGTAGACCCTCCTGACCGCTTTTCCAGCTCTTCTTCTTGGAAGAATGTTCTCTTAGTCCAGAATTGTTCTGAAGTTATGGTGTCCCATCTCCAGTACTTATACCAGTTTCTGCCTTTGATGTTAGCAAACATCAAAGACACGACCCTGGCTTTCCTTACTTGGCTCCGTACACACTCCAGGGGGTGGAGACAATTTTGTGCGAGGACAGGCACAGCCCTATTCAGATGTCAGTGATAACTCCTCCCACCACTCTAGCCCAGGAAGACCCATCATCTTGGTGATGGGCCATCAGGAATTTGCAGGGCACACATTAGCTCCCTTTATATGATTGTCTAGAGCGAATGTACAATCAGCCCAACTGTCAGTCTAAAGAAAATGTGGATTTCTCAGGCATGCAGAGGCACAGAATAGTAAAGCAAGGAAATGCCCACTTTTTAAAAGTACCATTTTCAACACGCAATTGTAAATCCATTTCACTGAAAGATGTACTTTTAAATTGTTGGTTAAGGGACCCCAAACTCCAAATCTCCATCTCTTCCCAATTGGAAGTTACACTTGTAAGAAGTTAAAAGTCAGCGCCAATATTAACCTATGGGAGAGATAGTCCTTGCAATAGTGAAAAATGAAATTAGCAGTATTTCACTTTTGAGACCTGTAAAACACACCAGTACATGTCCTATCTTTCAATTACACTTCACCCTGCTCATGGGGCTACCTTGGGCCAACCTTATGGGTACCTTACATGTAGCAAAAGGGAAGGCTTGGGCCTGTCAAGTAGGTACACTTAACATGGCAGTTCGGAACTGCACACACAGACACTGCAAGTGTGAGACAAGGTTGCAGGGCTACTCATGTGGGTGGCACAATCCGTGCTGCAGGCCCACTAGCAGCATTTGAATTACAGGTCATGGGCAGATACAATGCACTTGACTAGGGTCTTACTAGTAAATCAGATATGCCAATCCTGGATAACCAATCATAATCCCAATATACACAGAGAGCACTTGCACTTTACCCCTGATCAGCAGTGGTAACGTGTCCAGAATTTAAAACCAGCAAAAACAAAATGCAGCACACAGTCAAAAACAGGAGGTCAGAAACAAAAAAGACAGGATAAAAACACACCGAAGATGCCTGGTCTACCATGTGTCGTCACCACCGCCCCTATGTCGTCGCCCCCCCCCCCCCCCCCCCCCCCGAAAAGTGGGGAGAACTACCCAACCCCATTGGAGTTCTTTTAACTAAGGCGGAAAAACCGGGGCAGACCATCCGCGTTGGCGTGTTATGTGCCTGGGCGGTTTCCACCATAAAGTTCATTCTCTGTAGATGAGAGGGACCACCTCAACAGTTTTGGATTCTCACCTCTCATTTGCAATAACGATCTAAGGGGCCTGTGGTCTGTCTGAACCCAGAAGCAAGCCCCAAACAAGTAGTCTTAGCTTCTTCAGCGCCCGGACCACAGCATAACCTTCCTTTTGAATTGCACTTCCCCTCTGTTCCTGGGGAAGTAGACCTCTACTAATGAAAGCTAAGGGTTGGTTAAGCCCTCTTCATTGAGCTGTGAAAGCACAGCTCCCACACCATTCTCTGAGGCATTAGTCTGCACCGCAAACTCCTTGGAGAAGCCGTGAGCATGGGTGCCCTGCACATGTCCTCCTTGTGGTATCCAAAGCGTTCTGGCATGCCTCAGTCCATATCGCCTGATGTGGCTGTTTTCTTGAATTCAGCTCAGTCAAGGGGACAACAATGGTGCCATACCCTTTGACAAACCTGCAGTAGTACTGGGTGAGATTTACGAAGGCTCTCATCTCTGTCTGGGTCTTGGAGGCTGCCCAAACCAGAATTGTGTCAATCTTGGGTTGTAGGGGCGCCACATGTCCCAAGTACCCACAGACCTATTGAGCTCGGCTAGTGGTATTTGACTAGGTTCTGGCGCCACAAGGGAATGTTCACCTTTCCTAAATCTAGGTGAATGTTTTATGAAAAAATACGGTGCTACAAGGAGAAGAGAACCACTTTCCCTCTTCTAGTTCGGCAAGAGCCACAAGATTGCTTAATGCTCCTTAGCACTCGTTTTCTATTATAGTTTCAGCAATATACATGTGTTTCCACCATACATCAGTCATACATTCTTAAGAAATTTCAGTTCCTTTTATTCAGGGTTGTTGTTGGTGTTGTTTTATTTCTGGAGACGTCACAGCCGACACGTGTTTCGTCGTTGAGGGAATGTAGACCACGACTTTCTCAAGGCTATTCTCCGAAATGTTGTTCTTTATTTTTTGAGGTGATAATTCCAACCCTCAATGGGGTTCTGTTTGGGGACTTTATTCGTGGTTGGCAAGTTCATCAATGTTGTAACCGGAGTGTCGGTTATTGGTTGGCAAGTTCCTCAATGTTGTAACCGGAGTGTCGGTTATTGGTTCAAACAGCTTTTCGCTGTAGACTTCGAGTTTGAAGTTCAGTCCCCGCTGCCGTTTCAATGTTGCAGTCACTGCAACATTGAAACGGCAGCGGGGACTGAACTTTATTCGGTAATCCTGGTCTGCAGAACGTTTGTTTTAGCTCTGTCCCCTAGGGCATCAGGATGTGCTGATTAACCAGCTATAGTTGCATACAAATTCTATTACTGAAATAAATCATGTCACTTATTCGGTAATTGAATGTTTATTCAATGATTCCGTATTTTACTTAGATGTTGATTTCACATCTCTTTTTTTATCCATTATTTCATTGCAGAAACATTGCTTTAACAATCCAATGCATCAAATGGTACCTTTATTCCCAATGCATTTCGGCGCTCTGCGCCTTTGTCAAGGGATTAATCTATCAAAAAAAACGATAATACATTTCATTAATCAAATGTTCTCCTGCCACCGTTATGAACATAAATGATACATATGGTTAATGCTGATACTTTTCAAATATTAATCAAATATTTAACTCATAACCATGAAATCTTCAAAAAATGCATACATTTAACCTGTGTCCTCTGCTTTCTAGCATGTGTTATCGCCCCTCCCCGATGTTAGTCTTTTTAAAAACCTGCGCTTATCTAACGATATTTATCGTGTTGTTATCTAACTCGCGATGCGTATTTCCAGTTTTAACCCACCCTCTACGGCAATGAAGTTACTATCTCAGTAACAAAAATTAATCAATACATGACGCAAAAGCTGTCTAAATGGTGTGGTAAACCCTCCATGGAGAGTAACGCTTACCGTGTTGGCGTTCTCGGGCCGTTTCTACACTCTAAGCATGCTGGGAGCTGTGCATGTTACGCGGGCGTGTTGTTCGTGTATTTAAAAGGGCAGGGACTCCCTATGTGGCTGAAGTACTCTTAAAGGCACAGTTTGCTATTTAATAGCCTCAATACAACATTTATCGATATTGCAAGTATTCCACCCTGTAAACATGTCAGATATTATCTTATTCACAAATAACAAGCAAATTCAATCCTATCATTTAACCCTTTGGGTTTCATGGTCTGTAAAAAATAAATCCAATGATTTTCTCTTTTAATCAAAGTTTTCCTGTTGTCTCTTCCTGGTGTTCTGTCCACAGAATAGCCTTGAGAAAGTCGTGTGTTACATTCCCTCAACGACGAAACACGTGTCGGCTGTGACGTCTCCAGAAATAAAACAACACCAACAACAACCCTGAATAAAAGGAACTGAAATTTCTTAAGAATGTATGACTGATGTATGGTGGAAACACATGTATATTGCTGAAACTATAATAGAAAATGTGTGCTAAGGAGCATTAAGCTATCCACAGACCTCTGCCCTACCTGGCACTTACTGGCCTTGATAGTGAGGCCTGCCTTCTGCAGGGCTTTCAACACTTCCCAGAGGTGTTGCAAGTAGTCCTCCCAACTGGAGCTAAACCGTGCAATGTCACCCAGGTAGTCAGCCCAGCCAAGACCTAGTTGACCTACCTCTGAAAGGTGGGAGGGGCGTTCTTCAACCCAAAAGGCATGACCATGAACTGGAGGTGCCCTTCTGGTGTTGAGCACGCTGACCTCTCCTGTGCCCCCTCGTTTGAGGCAATCTGCCAGTAACCAGACGTTAGATCAAACGTACTCAGGAACATGACGGCTCCCAGCCGATCAGTGAGGGCGTCAGTCTTCTTGACAGTATAACGATCGGACCTTGATGGCGACGAGTTGCAGCAGTACTTTGGACTGCAGACTTTTGAAATTTCTGTGCATACAGGTGATTCTAGAACCCTGCGATTGACCCCCTTGAATAGAAGATAGGACAACGCAAGAAATTATTGGCGTTTTTTGACATTATAGGTGGCTCGCCACCTTGTAGTTCAAGTTATTTCCCCCTTTTCTGTCGCCCTGTCCTGAGGAGGCCTAATTCTTTGGAAGGCCGAAACGCGACCGCGTCGACACTTTCCCTTTGGAGGAGTCCTGTTACTCTCAATTTATTTGTGAAAGATATTTCACTGGACACATATGAGGAGTGGGGTTCCACAAAACTTTCATTTGGAACCGGTGTGTTAGACTACCTCCCAGTGTACCACCTAGATTTAATAGGAAGACCCTTTTTGTAGTACTGTTCTATAGGGTGTTAGATAGGAAGTACTGAATAGAGATATATACACGAATTAAACCCCCCTCCCCCTTTTATGTCATACATTGTTTTTGTTACATGGTTTTGTTGTATAAAGTGTATATGTTGCTTCATTGTGTATATTTGTTGTATATAAGTCTGTACATAGGCAGGCTTATTTGTTGTTTATAATGTATATATCTTTGAGAGGATTTTGTGCTAGTATTTTGTGACATATATATAAAAGAAATGAAAAAAGTATAATTTGAACAGATTACAAAAAATAAAAAGTGTAATCGTATCCTCCCGTGAGTGTGGTGATATTAAAAACATTCGAATAATTCCGCAGTGGACGTTAGTCACAGGACCAATAGGAGAATTTATTGTCATCTATTGTGAAAATTTGTACATATCTGTTCCTCCTTGCGCCAATTTTTCTTTTTCTTAATTCTTGACAGTATTGAGCACACAGTAGTCCAGGCAGACCTGCAGTCCCTTTGTGGCATCGGATCCAGCAGCTTTGGGAACCAAGACCACTGGGTAGGACCGAGGATTGCTGGAGGGCTCATTCACACCTAAAGTGAACATCTTGGACACCTCCATCTTGTTTCCAGCATTCACTCGGTCAACCTGTAAATCTTGTGCTTCACAGGCGGACTGTCCCCAGAGTCAATATCATGAGTGCAGCAATGAGTGACTTCTGGGACAAGTGAGAACAGAGTGGCAAACTGCCCCATTAATGGGGGACATTCACTCTGCTGCTCCAGTGTCAGTGTAGTGAAGAGGACCACTCCTTTCACAGACTCATCCTGCTCCTTGACAGACAGGAGGTCGGGGAGAGATTCACTCTCCTCTTCCAGCTCATCAGTAGCCAAGAGCATGGTTAACTCTGACCTCTCAAAGTGGGGCTTAAGGCGGTTCATGTGCAGAACCCCCGAAGGGTTCCTAGGAGTCTGTAAGTCCACCAGGTAGGTGACATCACTCTTGCGTTCTTTTACCTCATATTGGTAAGACCACTTGTCTTGTAGAGCACGGGGCTCTACTGGTTCCAACACCCACACTGACCAGGCTGAAACTCAACCAGAGTGGTATTCTGGTCGTACCAACCTTTCATGTTTTTGTGGCTTTCTTTGCCTGAGTAAGTTTCCTGAAGCAGGATGTCTGGTTTCAGACGGCCAGCATGTAGCTAAATACATCCTGGGGTGGCATCCTAGGAGCTTCCTCCCAGCTTTCCTTGACCAAACAGAGTTCCTCTCACAGGGTGCCCATACAGCAGCTAAGAAGGGCTAAAGCCAGTCCCTTTCTGCTGTACCCTCCCTGAAAACAGAGAAGGCATGGATAGAGAACTTTCCTCTTCTGCCTCATGGGCTCTGACAGACCCCGCAATCATGCCTTTCAGGGTACGATTGAATCTCTCAACCTACCCATTACTCTGTGGGTAGTAAGGGGTGGTGAATTTGTAGTTCACCCCTCACTCCTTCCACATGGCCTTCATGACCAGCGACATGAAGTTGGTAAACCCCACCCCAGTCAGATACCACCTCCTTGGGGAAACCTACACAGGTCAAGATACCCATCAATGCCGGGTGACAACGGGCATCATCACAGTCCTGAGATGGATAGCTTCTGATTACGAGATGGCATGGTCCACCAAGACCAGGATGAACCTAATTCCCATGGCTGTCTTGGGATCCAGAGGACCCACAATGTTGATGCCCACCCGCTTGAAAGAGGTGCTCACGCCAGGGAATGGTTTAGGGGAGCGTTACATTTCCTCCCACTCTTGACACTTGCAAGTTTGACAAGACCTTTAAAACGCATTTGACTGCCATCGCATTTTGGACCGGTAAAAGTCAGTGACAGGCCGCTCAAAGGTATTGCCCTGCCCCAAATGTCCTACCTAAGGCACATCATGAGCCAACCACAGTCGGAAGGTTCTGAAGCGCAGGGGTACCACTAGCACACAGACTGCCCGCGCCTCAGCAACCTTAGGCTCATTATAGAGGAGACCATTCTCCCAGTAAATGAAATGTGATTTGGATTCTATGTCAGCTGCCTGTTCCTCGGCCTGCTACCTAAGGCCCACTAGAGTAGGGTGTGTCTTTGGTTCCGTGCAGATATCTTCCCTGGTGGGAACCCTTCTTCCTGCTAGTGGGTCAGCTCAGGCAAGTCTCCTAGTTCAGCCATCTCTTCCCCTGTAGGTACCAGGGCCCCACCTTCCTGTTCAACCTCCTCCCAGAATGTGGGAATTTCAGCGGCTGGTTTCCGGCACTCTCTGCCCCTCTTCTTCTAAGGCACCTGGGCCACTGTTCCAGGCTCCGGGTCCTCTTGAATACCCTCGGCTGCCACGGACCGTGTGGTCAGTCACACCCACTCAGGCCAGCCCAACATCTCCAAGTCTTTGTGGTTATTCTTGAAAACCCTTGGTCACAGGACTGGCGGTTGTTCATCCGACTGCTGGTGATCGGCCCGCCTCTGGCGCTGTTGCCGGCTTTCAGACGGCTCTGGCATCGGGTGAGGATCCCTTGTGCTTCTATCAGGATGGTAAGGCCGCCTGCAAAGATAGAAGCCGCCAGCCATCTCTAGTATATGGAGCGGGGCACAGCCGTACTGCAGTGAGGCTAACTGGGTGTGGTCTGCTGCCACCTTTGGCTGCGGAGCCGCCTAGGAGTCACAAGCGTGACGAAGAGAGGACTGCAGGGAGGGCGAGCAAAGGCCTTACTGGGACTCCGGCAGGACTATTATGATCCCTAGCCCAAGGTGAGGCTGCCCCCCCCCCCCTCGCTGCCTCCCTCCTGTTTGTTAAGCCTTCCGCCTTCTCATGATCTTTGTCAGCCTGTACCTGCATTTTGTGTGGACCATCCCTCAATTGACTCCCTTCAACCCCCCTTCATGGTAGCCATTTTCCCTTCCTCTCTGCCACCACGCACCTAGTTGTCTCTTACATCTAGTCTTATGATTCCGATACCCATCTAAGCCTGGAGCTCAACCTTGTGGCCACAATAAGAATTGACTTTACCTAGTATGCTGTCTTTTTTAGGTCTCGCCTACTCAGCGCGCATGCGCTGAAAGGCAAAAAGACCTTTTGCGATCGCTTTGGCTGTTCAGACAAGCACGTGCATGCGTTCAATTGCCTTCAATGGCAATGCGTGCACGTCTGGAGATTCATTTGCGGGAGCGAGCACTGCCATATGGTAGCAATTATCGCCCCCGCAAGTGAATTGCGCAGGCCACCCCTTCCCCCTACTGCCCCCCCCTGCCGCCGCACAAACGCTTGTTACTATTTAACTATTTACCAAAAGCGGTTCTGCACTTCTAAAGTGGCGCCACCACACCCCCTTCCACATGTCACGAGACATTTCTTTGCACTTGTCTAATGCACAGATGTCCAGACTGTTGGCACGTGAAACAGTAGTTCACAAACAACCCTGTCACGGTCGCTAATACGGCAAACATTACCTGCTTAGGTAGAGTCACACTGCCAGCAAGACGACCCCGGTAGTATCGTATGTCTCTGGCGGTTCAGTGAAGTGGAAACGTCCCTGCTGTCTACAAATCACTTTGTCCGGGACAGAGTCCGAAAGTAAACTGCCACATTTTACCCAGCTGGGACCCGGGTGTGCGCCTGCCTCTGTGCACTCTCCCAGAGTGCGGAGGTTCAGTACCTGAATGCCACCTTTTTGCATGTGTAGGCCGTCGGTCCCTCCGTCCCCTCCCCATTCACTTTCAGTTTATAACTAGTAAAGTCGCTGCCTCTGCCTCCGCGCGCAGAGCGGAAGGCACACCTGGGCTGTGTTTAAATGGGCCTCTGTGAGCCCCGTCAGCAGCTGAGCGAGACTTGTAAAAAACCCGAAACCAAGAAGGGAATAAATAAAGGCGGCCTGACGGCTGCAGGAGGTCCTGAAAGGTCAACAATAACATTGGAATTGGCTATTGCAGGCATCGAGATTTTTATCACCACAGTGTAAGATACTGAGACTTTAAAAAGAATGGGTAGTAGCGTTCTCTAGATAGAGAAATGTCCGCACATTCGTTAGCCTCACTATAATAAGTGGTATAGTATAAACGTGAAGTAGCAAATAGCATAGTCAAAATTAAAGGATGGGTGCTCAGATAGCCCTAACAACACCTACTACCCAAAGTTGTATGTAGCACACAAAGTGTGCATAAAGCCACAGCACAAAAGAAAGGGCTCGAACAGCACACCTGTAGTCACTAATAAGTCAGTAAACGTGTTACAATCAATGGGTATCAATAACACCCACTCCAACCCAATAGAAACGACAACAACAACAATAATATTCATCAAAGTATAAGGATCCAAGGCATGTAGAAATCTTGATAATCTTTATTCCAAATAGTATTCTTAAAACTTCCCAGCACACGACTTGCCGACACGTGTTTCGTCTAAAAGACTTTTTCAAGGCAATGATGGCAGAGCCTCTGTTTAGGCTGATCGGGACTACGGAAACGAGCGTCATGCTGGTCGGGACTTATCATGGTTCATGACTCTAACAATACATAGCGGTGGATTTGACTACGACCCTGTAGAATTTTCAGGAGAAAATTTATTGGATTAGATGACACCTGGTAACAACTGTGATCTCACTAGTCTATCTGAATTCCACTGGAACACCATCTGTTTGGATAGTGATCGACTTTAGTGTCCTTGCAGTACTGCAAACAAATTTTGTTTTTTCTTGGTGCCGATATTTGGTTCGGGAATATAACTAGAACGTGTATGATACGACGATTCCCTTCACTGAATAATATTCAGGTGATCCATGAGTGATTGATTTATAATAGCGCATGCCCACAGGGGGGCTATGTGTGAATGCGAGACAATATTTGGGAACAACCGTCTCAGACCGCGGGACAGTGGACTGCCATCATTGCCTTGAAAAAGTCTTTTAGACTTAACACGTGTCTGAGCTGTGCTCGTCACGACTCCACCCACTCAATGGAACGCCCGCACAGGAGGGGAATTATCCCCGCGTGGGCGTTCCGCGGCAGTTATGACGAGCTCAGCTCGTCATGAGCACACCTCCACCATGCCTCATGACGAGCTCAGCTCGTCATGAGCATCGAAGGAGTTAAGAGAACCGCTGCATGGAACATTACGTCACTAGCACATACATGTTACAAGGGCTATATGATACTTGTAAATGAGTCCATGAAATAGTTTTAAGCTTGCTACCCACTCGCGCTCCACTATCAGCTTCACTTTCAAATCATTTTCTATTTCTGCAGGGTTTGAGGACCCCCCGCTCTACCTAGAGGCTCTGCTGCCATACCAGCATATACCGGTGGGAGCTGCTCAGGGAGAGGAGGGTCCCAATGTGCCCAGCAGCCCCGCTCAGCCCACACATGTACAGCACGTATTTTGCTGTGCCCCGCTGACCTAAAACTGTGGTGCTGACACTGCTTTACGTTTGCAGTACTGCATAGGAGACCTTTAGCCCTCGTTCGGCTCTTTTTGAAAGCACGTACTCGTGCTTGTGGTGGCATACACCTTGCGGGAGCGCGCAGGGGCGCGCCACAAGCTCGAGTATCTGCTTCCAAAAAGAGCAGACTGCTCTCCCCAGCGCGCTCGCGGGTTAATTACCTTTCGCGGCCGCAGGGCTGCGCGTGTGTTTCAGTGCTTGTTTTTGATTACCGCTTGCTCACCCTCCTTGCCTACAACTGCTTTGGATGTCCCGCTGTATCGGCTGATTTATATTTACATTAAGCGCACAATGACATTACACTTTTACTTAAAATATGGTTGCAGCACCTCTTGTGAGGCCGCTTTATACTTAAAAAAAACCACTTGCTACAGCATCGCACTTTGAATATTATATTTCTGTTTACAATGAAACACGCTGTGCTTCAAATTGAACAAGCCTTTCTTGTGCTGCGCGGCTTGCCTCCATAAACATTTACAACTTTTTCTCCGCACAACAACGCGCCATGCTGCACTTTAACTTTAATAATGGCGCTTGGTCTTGAACTACTTTAACTATGGCAGACACACGCTTTTCTTCAGTTGTGCGCAGTTTGCTGTAAAAAAAATAAAAAATCAGAAATGGGGAAATTAAGTTATCACAAACAAAGTATATCTGCTTCCATCTTGGTGATAAAAGCACAAAGTTTTACTGGTAGCCTCCGCCAGCGGTCAGTCTTTACTGGTAGCCGCCGCCAGCAGCAGGTCTTTACTGGTAGCCTCCGCTAGCTGCAGGTCTTTACTGGTAGCCTTCGACGCGGCACCTCCTCTTCTTTTCGTGGCGGATCCAACCAGTACCGTTCCTACAATCAAGGAAACCAAAGGTATTCCTCTCAGTCACAATCTTATCGACAACAGTCTACCAAATCTTACAGAGGAAAGTCTGCCTACAGAGGTTCCGCTTCTAAGAAGCAATGACTTGTCTTCCCTTCTCAAAGATGGAGGTCGAATCTCTTTTCTATTCCAATTGGTCTTTAATCACTTCGGACCGTTGGGTGCTAGACATTGTGTCAAAAGGCCATGCTTTGGAGTTTGTCAAGTTCCCTCCAAACACTCCTCCAAGTGGTCCTCCTCCAGCTCACCTTAAGGAGCTCTTTCAACAAATTCAACTCATGATTCAGAAAGGTGCCATTGAAGTGGTTCCCAAGTCTCAGAAGGGGATGGGATTCTATTCCCGTTTTTTCCTGATCCTCAAGAAATCTGGCGAATGGCGTCCGATCCTCGACTTAAGTGCCCTAAACAAGTACCTGAAATGCCAATCCTTCCGCATGCTCACGGGAATCCTCCGCCTTCTCTCGAAGGGCGACTTCCTGACTACTATTGATCTCCAGGGCGCTTATTTCCACGTGCCGATACTTCCAAGGCACCGGAAGTACTTGCGCTTCGGGGTCGGGCGCAAAGACTTTCAATTCAAGGTTCTGCCTTTTGGCCTTCGTTCCGCCCCCGCGTCTCCACAAAGGTCCTGGCCCCGGTGGTGGCATATCTACGTTTGAAGGGTATTCAAATTTTTCCCTACCTGGACAACTGTCTCATCAAGTCGCAGTCTCGTCATCAGGCGTCTCTGGACACTCGATTCTGTCAGACACTATCCACACCGAGAAGTCATAGGTCGATCCAGCACCCTGCAGGACCTTTCTAGGCGCCACTCTGAATACTTTGCTGGCGAAGGCATTCGTGTCTCACGAACGTCAGCTGCAGATTCTACGCCTAGTGGCTCTCATCCATTCAAAAGGGTCCGTTTCAGTTCGCGTGCTGAAGTCATTTCTCGGGATGGCGTCCTCCTGCATCTCCCTGATCCCTGATCTGTGCACACCCGCTTTTCAATCAAATGGGGAAATCACTGTAATCAAATTCAACCAAAGGAATGCGTGCAACCCAGTGTCATGGCCGCCAACCTGCTAACAAGTACAAACATCTGGTGGAAAACCACCTGTATACCGGGTGCACAGTGTGTATAAATGTATTAAGATTACTCAATGTATTATGAATTGACACCAAAATGAGTCATCCAAAATAAACCACAATAATTATCTCATACTTCAAAAATTGTTCTTCTGATGCATTTATATTATTTACCCAAACAAAATTGGTATAAATGCTTTACATAAACAAAACATCAATTGCATTTGACTTGAATGTTAAACAAGCTTGTGAACATTAAACAAAAATGAAAATTTCTTCAATAATCCCGGAAAATACAGCCATGCCCTATGCCTTTCGAGATTACTCAATCCCTTCTTCAGGGGCCACTATTGAAAAAAATAAAAACATCAATGAAAATCCAAGCCTTATATGTAACTTATGTTATGTATCATATATACTTAGAAACATCGTTTCTCTTATTCAGGGTTGGAACAGAATTCCTTATATGCATGCTTCCCAAAGCAATACCAGAAGAAAGTCAGAGAAAAGTGACTTAAAAAATGTGCCAAACAGTGTTTGAGAACTAATCCACTTGGATTGGGTGAGAAGAATAGACCAAAAGAATTATAAGTGTTCTCACGTGTGCATAAATTAGTGCCCCAAGTGCCATGCGTTTTTAAAAAAATTGCCAGTGACGGACTAACCAAAGGAAAGCCGATTAACAACAAACTTAGAGGTTGTGAATTACCTGAAAACACAAGAACAATTATCCAACAAGATGACGCGGCTGCTAAATGAAATAAAAGAATGCCATCAGTATTCACCCTCTTGTTTGAAAAATGCTATTAATAAAAATGGACAAGTGGACTAGAGCTTAGACTTACTACAGTATGTAGACACTGAGCGAACAGGTTTTTCAAAATTCGAAGATCAAGACTCTGATGCGTGAGCTGTTGAAAGTTTGCCACCGTAAGCTCTAAAATCAGTGATCACTCTAATGTGTACAAAACTCCATGCCCAGTAGGGCAGTTACCTTTTGATAAGTGCAGTGTCCATAACGATGGATACAGAAATATTGGACGCTTATGGGAAAGACATCGAAGAGAGAAAACATAGAAAATTTCGCTGCCATACTATTGATTACAAACTGAACGAGGTGTACAGCAGGGCAGAGGTGTACGCCCGTAGGCGGCCATACCAAAAACCTAATACGTCATCACAGGAATCGGTAATGTCAGACCAGGAACTCGAGCCCACAAGAACCCCCTTGGTACTACAAGATGAAACAGCAGGTTCAAGTGCGCAATCAAGTGGATTAGAAACATCGTCAGTCGAAAGCTTTTTAGGTCGAGCAGCGTAGTCTGTTCGAGACCTTATGTTGCCCGTATCTGGGAATGTGGACAGCAATGTGCCACGCGCTTTTCCTTTCCAGTTTTCACCGCGGGAGCGCGCCTCTCAGACGCGCTTGCGCAGACACGCATACACCCGCCCCAACCCCCCCCCCCCCCAACCCCCGGCCACCGCCACCGCCGCATACATACAAGCACCCCCCCCCCCGCCCCCCCTCAAAGTCCCACTTACCGCCATTCTAAATTCCTGCAGCCTCCGCGGGGCTCTCTCTCGGGCATGGGAGCCCCACGTCACCAGCACTGCTTCTCTCCGTGGGCGCGTGCGCGGGCTTCCGAAGACGGAAGTCCCGCCCCATGGAAGGTTTCGGTTGCGCGCACGTCGCCCTGCCGGACTAACCAGCTTGCACGGGCAGATTGCGCTGTAGCCTGATCCGACCCAGATCAGCCCCGAGAATTAAAGGGGTGCCTTTCGGATGCTGGCCGACGAGGCAGCGCCTTGTGATGTACTTGCATGCGCTGTTTCTCTTATTTCAGCTCTAGCTACAGATATTTGTACGTTTCATTTATTTACATTGTTTTATAGCGCTACTCAGCTGCATCAGAGCATTAGACACTGGGGCAATCAATGAACAGTAGAATTTGAAATCAAGACACAAACTAGTCTTGCATGCTGGGCAGAAGGGCGAGTTTTCAGACCTTTCCAAAACTCCCCAGTTATCCTCTAACCGCAGATCTACTGCCACAAAATGCCGCTAGAGGTCAGTGCGGGTTAGTCTGGTCGGTTGATGCGTGTAAGAGATAGTTGGTCGAACGTGATGCAGTCCTTACACAGTTCTTCAGCGTCCTTTCTACAAGCTTTGACGTGACGAGTTGTTGTTTTAATATACGAGACATGGACTAAGATTTTGGCATACAGTCCTAGGAAGATGCCATTCCGGGGGTCATTCAGGATAACTCTCTGGACCAGAGAAGGCCATAGCAGTAGCAGTAGACAAGAGCATGGAGGCATGCAGGATGTTACTTTGAGCTCGTTGTTTAGGTTAGTAAAGAAGGATAAAACCCTAGTGAAGGTCACTCCAAGGTACCGCGTTGTTATTTTGGGCAAGGAGGGAGAAACCTCTCTAACTGCAGTGGGGTTGCCTAGCTTTTGTCGCAGGCATCTTAAGGAGGTGTTAGAAGTGGCACACCTCACTGGCAGATTTAGTGGGGTCCATCACAGACCATCAAGATGAGCTCCCCTTGTCACCCAATTGGACCCGAATGCCTCAACACACGACTGTCCTTCTACACCCCCTCCCGTCAGCTACGATCCTCCAACAAAGCCCTTGCCACTGTACCTCGCATCAACAAAACCACCATGGGAGGTAGATCCTTCTCCTACCTCGCAGCTAAAACCTGGAACTCACTTCCCACTCACCTTCGCCTTACTCAGAACCACCTAGCATTCAGAAAGCAACTTAAAACTTGGATATTCGACAAATAATTCCCCGCCCTTCCTCAAGCGCCTTGAGACCCTATGGGTATGTAGCGCGCTATACAAATTTCTTGACTTGACTTGACTTGACCTAGCGAAGGAATA
Organism: Lissotriton helveticus; assembly: GCF_964261635.1. Taxonomy (NCBI): domain Eukaryota; kingdom Metazoa; phylum Chordata; class Amphibia; order Caudata; family Salamandridae; genus Lissotriton; species Lissotriton helveticus. The sequence goes on from NC_136057.1 coordinate 2,134,953,177, forward strand.
AACCAAGATACAAAACATGATGAAAATGCCAGAAATGGGGGGGACAGCGTGCATACTCAATATTATTTAACTTAGCGAGTAAGCAAAAGTTACAAAAGGACAGCAGGAATCCATATTTTCACCTAGTGCAAAGCATAAAACAAACATTACTCCTAATCTAAAACACAGTGATAATAAATGTGTGTATGCACGGTGTATACATCTGTGGGGCTTTGTACATAGGAGCACACACACATCTGTAAATTCTTTAAGGCAATTTGTTACCAGTCTCGCAGTTTACTAGCAATGTTAATATGTAGCATATGCAGCAGTGCAAGTGGCTCAACCCTGGGAGTTGGCCTCTCAGTTAAAATTTAGCATAGGGAGGGTACAATACGGTGTGTTGACATATAGGGGCTGCACATAAATAAATGTTTATGTACACTGAATGCAGGAGATAGGGAACTTTACATGATGGGGAGTTGAGAATGGAGTTTCATGGACAGTGAAAGTCACAAAAAAGGCTTCTGAGGACTGGTGGAGGGTGTGTAAAGTCCTTGGGGACAGAGGACGTTTAGGATCTCAAAGATCCGGAACCGAAGGCTAAAAAAGACATACCTCAACTACATCTTAGGATCAGCTGAGAGAGTGTGAAGAGAAGATGAAGTTATATTCAGGGCCTTGCAATAATAAGTAACAAGCATTTGCAATGCAATAGGTCTCGCATTTGCGAGAGTTTGAGCTATTGGCATTGTAAATGACAATGCCTTTTATTTATGCGTTTGAAAACCTGCAAGCTGTGCCTAAACCAAGCACTTTGTACTTGTAGTCCTTGCTTATGAGTAGCAAGGCTGGTAGTCTCCTTTACTGCAAGCTTTGCTTCTCGTAAGCAAGGACTATACGTACAAAGTGTGTGTTTATCAAGGTTTTTAAACAAATGAATAAAAGGCAGTGTCATGTACAATGCCAATAGCTCCAACTCTCGCAAATGCGAGACCTATTGCATTGCAAATGCTTGTTTTAGGGAGCGGCTCAACCTCAGGACTACCTCCAGATAAAAAAAAAAAAACAGGAGGGGCTAAAGAAAAGGAGGCGGAAGCACGCAATTTGAGGAGCAAGGTCAAAGCCTTGTCATAAACATATCTTCGGTTGAATTGTCATCAACACAACAACAGGTTCTAAAGAAAGGAACATCTTTTGTTCCTGTTTACTACACAAATGCTTTAGAACTTGAAGTGTCCACTTTCAAATTTATGAGAAACTTAAGGCTAAAGCATTTTTTCACAAATGTGGTTCCAACATCGGAGACCTTTGATTTGTCCAAAAATGATCAAGAATCAGAGCTGCAGGCATTTAAACCTAAAAGCACGTTCATGGGACCAGTGTCTCACAAACTCTTAGATTCTTTTGAAACATTGATCCGGAATGACTTCGCCAAACTCAATTTTCTTCTGGTATTGCTTTGGGAAGCATGCATATAAGGAATTATGTTCCAACCCTGAATAAGAGAAATGATGTTTCGAAGTATATATGATACATAAGTTACATATAAGGCCTGGATTTTCATTGATGATTTTATTTTTTTCAATGGTGGCCCCTGAAGAAGGGATTGAGTAATCCCGAAATGCATTGGGCATGGCTGTATTTTCCAGGATTATTGAAGAAATGTTCACGTTTTGTTTAATTTTCACGAGCTTGTATAACATTCAAGTCAAATGCAATTGATGTGTTTATGTAAAGCATTTATACCAATTTCGGGTAAATAATATAAATGCATTAAAAGAACAATTTTTTAAGCAGAGATAATTATTGTGGTTTATTTTGGATGATTCATTTTGGTGTCAAGTCATAATACATTGAGTAATCTTAATACATTTATACACGCTGTGCACCCGGTATACTGGTGGTTTTCCACCAGATGTTTGTACTTGTTACCAGGTTGGCGGCCTTGACACTGGGTTGCACGCATTCCTTTGGTTGAATTAGATTACAGTGATTTCCCCACTTGATTGAAAAGCGGGTTTGCGCAGACTCAATATCATTTACTTACAATGTACCCCCACAAACCCCTTGACACTGCACTTGTCAGATATGTCCCTAACTCATGGTCTATCGCTTACCCTATTAATGCCTCCAATAATGCAAAAAATAATTTAAAACACAAACTACTGAAGAAGCATCCGGAAACACTAATTGCTGATACCTACCATAATATGACCAATAGCACCAAGAAAACCAACTTTGTCTTCTATTCAAAATGCTCTACAAAATGGAAAAACATCTTTGTGCTCCTCCTACAATTTCCCAAGACTATCCAGATACCCTATGGAACAAAACTGACGACGTCCCCTGCCCCATCCTTTAGAGGTGAAATTGATATATCCATTTTTAAAACAGGAAACATTCTTACACAAGCCCCCGACCCTCACCTCCCCTTATTCGATCAACATTTCCTGTAATTCTTCAGACCTCTCACACAGCAGGGCTATCTGTCCCAAATGCCTTCATCCCTCCCGACATCGCCTTCTTCCCCCCTCTAATTCACCATCCTTATCTGAGTACCCCTGACATCACTAGCAATCTTACCTCCACCACACACTGTCCACAAACGATCACTGGTGGGACTTCACCTGTTCCCACCAGTTCTCACGGGAACTAATCGCAACCTTTGCTCTCCTCAAGTCTAGTTTTTTAACCCTATTTTCAGACCAGCTTCACCAGAACCCTCAGCCGACGCGCCCCTCCCTACCATTGCTGACCCTATACAACCCACTCAGACTGTCTACAATCCTTGTCCCAACGTTAAGAAGCACGCTCTGCTGCTCTCTACCTAGGGTTTGCCTCTTACCCTTCCTCTCGCAATGCTCGAAGCTGCAATAACACATTCACACAGATCTTGTCCCAAATGGAAGAGAAACTTGACTCTTGCAAATGACGTAGCACACCTAAGACTAGATACTTTAAGTCAGGCTAAGCTATCCCGCTATCTCACCCCTGAGTTATAATTTACCTCCACACACAGGTTCTTCATCCACAGCCCCAAAGCACATCCCCTGGCCCTGCACTGTTTTATGTCGTCTATCCCTCAGACCCCACCATGCTCTCCGCACCCTATCTGTTCTTGAAGCCGTTGCTCTCTGCGAATCCTACCTTACTAAGTTCCAGACTAGGTTTCCAAATACCCCTCCACAATCCCAGTAATTGTGAGCACAAACAGTATCCCCATAACAATCAACGAGCCCAGACCTCCAGCTCAATTTACCACCATTCAAACATTACCTTCCTCTAAGGATAAGCCCTGCCCTCTCTCATGCATACTCCTCGTCTGTAGATCAGTAGCCAAACACACTACTGATATCGCGGAATCCATTCTCAGGGAAGAAATAGATATTGCTTTCCTCACGGAATCCTGGCTTAATGAACACTCCACTCCTCTACTTGACCTGCTGCCCCACCCGGGTACACCATCATTAGAATTGACTGACCTAAAAGATCTGGTGGAGGTCTAGCCATAATTCACAAAATAGGAATACAACTTTCCACATTAAATAAGGCAGAATACTCAGCCTTCAAGTACCTTCTATCAAATTCCACACTCGGGGATTAGGAATTCCTATAGCCTGATGCCCAGGACATATTGTTTGAGGCGAAGGACAACAAGTTTTAATGTGCAGCTTGTCCTTGGAACAAGTAGGCCCAACCCCCTGCAGCACAAACACTTTGGTTGCCAGTTTACAGTAACACATTATGGATCCGAGAAGGGCATTGTCTGCAGTTAAGGTAATATTTGTATCCATGTGTTAATGCTATTCAGACTTGTATTCATGGTTCATTAATACAAAGTCTTTATTAGGGTGGGCGCTCTAAGTAAATGTTGTTAGCTCCGACTGCACTACTGACTGGTTCCAGTATAAAAATGTGTACCCACATTTTCAAAGTTTAGCTATATGAGACTATGTATAATGCTCCCAGAACGCTCTCTGATAAGATGCAAATATTTGCAGAAGCTTGAAAGCATGATGGATGTTTCTTTGCTTTCAAAATAAAACGTTCACAAAAAAATGCAAGTAGGGAAAAAAACATTTGGCAGAAGTACTGTAAACGTTTAGGTACAATTTCTTTGCAGCAGCATTTAGTAAAATGTGTTGATGTATGCTGGTATTCCCAAACATATTCATAATGGAAAATAAGTGTAACCAGTTTTAATAAGATAATAGGAAACGAAAATAAACCAGCATTGGCAAATCCATAGGTCTCAAATTGGTGGCCAGGTTTTTGTTTTTGTCAGTGCGTGACTTGTTTTGGCATAGGTTTGGTAAAATCTTGTTGGTATAAAAACTGCTGGGTCCTCACCATTATAACAAACATTGGAAAAGCAAAAATAGTTTTCCATCTCATCAAAATGCACACATCGCCACAATAGTTCCTGGCACTGAACAAAACTACTTTGTGTGCCAATATGCTCCCTGTGAAAGAGCAGAAGACTGTCACTCATAGTGAAACCAGCTGGTAGATCAAGAGAGAGACAGAATTTTAATAAACACAAAAGGTCATGGTTAACGCCAGACCTAATTAAGGGCCCAATTATTAAAGAAAGTGCACCTGTGGTACATGTCCTTGCGTTGAGTGTAGAGACCAGGCACAGCAGTGGGGACCATGAGACCACAAGATCCAGCCACCACCGATGTTCTTTCCGTGCCTGAGGTGCTAGATAAAAACACCAGGCACTCCCGCAGCGCAGGAGACCGGGCACAGCAGCGGGGAACAGGAGACCACACGTCACAGCCTACTTAGCGACTGTGAGCCACTGACTATGTTGTTTCCATGCCTGAAGGCGCTAGATAAACCACCAGGCACTCCCGCCAAGCCTGCGCACGGGAGGCCGGGCCGGGCTCACCCTCTTGGCCCCATGCTAGCAGGACAATAACAGTAACTCATTGCTGGAGTGGTGGGACACTGTTGAATATCGGCAAGGTGCTAGAAGGGAAGGGAATCGGTTTGGAGCTGCCAACTGCTGACCGCAGGACAGTGGTCGTTGAATCGGCTTGTGTGAGTACTTTTTCCCTCCCAGTCTTTCACCTTGTTACCCCATAAGTATTCCTGCTTTGTACTGGGGAAGTGGGTTCACTAATTTGACTGATCAAAAACACCATGGGGAAGAGGAAAGGTACTCCCATGTGTTCCCCACAGGACTCAAGGAAGGGAACCGTTGACTCTCTTCTGGTAAAAGCAGCGGAGGCAATCACTGAAGAGATAGATAGGGCAGAGAGGCGACTCTCCCTGGATGGGGCAGGGGCAGCTGCATCGATCCTGGAGGAGTGCATGGCTGAGGTGACTGAAAAGTCAGCCGATGGTGTCCTGGGTCAAGGCCAAGAAGAGGTAGCGGACGGCCCAGGGGGTTCCAACCCTGGCACCAGCCTAATTAACACCGCGGTGGGCCAGACCACACCGAATAGGGCCATGTTGACAAATACCTGCGGCACGGATCTAAGCGGCCCTCCAGCTCTGATGAAACAAAGTAATGAAGAAAATAAGTCCTGCAAAGAAAGGAGAAGGCACCACAGGCTTAGATATCAGGGTTGCCAAGGACTTTGAAGACTTGTGGGGGCCCTTGAAGCAAAAAATTGTGGGTACAGTGACTGGCCTTTTGAATAACTTTTTTTTATTTCTTTTTATTTCAAATAAACAAACAAGGCAATAAAAGTCAGTACAGCTGGATGGGCGCTCAGCGAGGAAGGGAGTGCATTAAAATTTGATACAAATCATCAGTGCAGGGGGGAGAGCAGGGGGGGGGAATTCAAAGTCATAGACATCAATGCATAAACATTATTAGGAATGTCAGGTCAGGGGGAAGACAGAACATCCGGACCATCCGCGAGGGGAGGTGTACATATATCACCCCGGTAGGAGTTCCAATGGCCCCAGACTTTACCCCACTTTTTAGGTCTGCCACGCCCTACATACACCGTCTTCTCTCTAAACATACACCAGTCCATATTCTCCTTCCATTCCAGGACCGTGGGCGGTCTCTGGGAGCCCCACAATTGTGCGATATCTCTCTTGGCAATCATATTCCCACGGGTCCCCCACTGAGTCTGCGCCACATCATAATCATTCGGCTCCCAAACATTCAGCAGACAACGCCTTGCTTCCGGCAACAGCGCTATACCTGTGACCTCCTCCCTCACAGCATGCACTTGACTCCAGAACAGCACCACCTCCGGACATTCCCAAATTATGTGGAGGAACGTACCAGTTAAACCGCATCCACGCTTACACAACCCATCCACAGGATATCCCATACGAATCAGGCGAGGGCCGGTCACATAAATCCGGTGCAGGATCTTGAGCTGTACGAGTCGGAGACGAGCCGGAATCGCGACCTCCTTGAGGATATAGCCGATTGCCAGTCCTCGTGGTCCAACTCCAGACCGTCACTAGTCCAAATCTCTCTGAGGTGGACCAGCAAATCAACCCGATCATTAATCAATTTTTTATATATCAGGGAGATAGTGCTGTCGGGAACATATCCGTCAAGCACCCGATCTTCAAGCGGGGATGAATCTGGGATAACGGTACCTGCAGGAAAAACCGAACTCAGCGCATGGCGAATTTGCGCATATCGGAAGAACTCCTTCTCACTCAACTCATATTCTACTTTCAATTCCTCGAAGGTCTTGACCCTACCTTTGGTGTAGTTATCATTCACCCTGCAGATACCAATCATATCCCACTTCTCAAAACCTTTCGTCTTCCACAGGCTGCCCAATCTTTCAGATGCATACAGCGGAGTTGCTCTAGTCAGTTGATCCCTCCATCCCATTGCCGCATTAGCACATTGCCACACTCGCACCGCTATCTTAGTGGGTCCCGAAAGTTTCTGCCCAGCAGTTTTGGAGTAAAGCGCCCTGTTATAATCGCTACCCGGCAGCAACCACTTATCCATTTCAAACGCAGGGTTTGACGCAGGACCGTACATTCCATGAATAATCGCTACCAGCTGGGAAGCCCAATAGTATCGCCTTATATCTGGAAGTGCAATACCACCGTCATACCAGGGAAGCGTCAGCTTGGCGAGGGCGATACGCGAACGCCCACCCCATATCAATTGTCTCTGCAAACTTTCCACCTCCCGAAAATAGCTCGCCGGAATGACGTCAAGTGTGTTTTGCAGCGCGTATAAAAACCGCGGTAAAGACATTTTGAAAAGAGCTGCACGCCCGAGGGGGGACAATGGCAGTCTGCGCCAGGCCACAACGTCGGATTTTAAGTGTTGGAGCGGGGGAAGCAGATTGCGTTCATAACGGACCACGTGGTCCAAGGCGATAAAGATCCCCAGATACTTAAACCCCGTCTGTACTACTTGCATGGGACAACCGCGTGGCAAAGAAGGAGAGTCACCCGAGAGTACATAGACACAGGATTTAGTCCAATTAATCACAAGGCCGGAGTTTCTCCCGAACGAGCTCAACACATCAAGCAAGACAATCAGCACTTTCGAGGCGACGTAAGATACAAGATATCGTCAGCATCGAGCAATATTTTTGTCCTCAAAATCCGGGGTCCACCGAATCCCCTTCATCGATGGCTCCCACCACAGCCAAGCAGCCAGGGGTTCTAAGGCGAGGGCAAAAAGAAGCGGGGACAGCGGACAACCCTGCCGCGTGCCCCTCCCAAGAATAAAAGACTTAGAAACCCGACCATTCACCACAATCTGAGCCAATGGTTCCTCATACAAAAGTCTCACCCAGCCGATGAAACCAGGACCAAAACCGAACTTTGCAAGAGCGGCCCAGAGATACGGCCATTCCAACGTTTCAAAGGCCATCGTAGCATCCAAGAAAGCCAAGATGGCCGGTTCACGCAATGACGCTGCTCTCGCAAGAACGCCATGCAAGCGCCGCAAGTTCAATGCTGTATTACGATGAGGAATGAAACCGGACTGAGCCGGATGGATCAGGTCGCTGATCACTGTTATCAAACAGTTTACTAGTAATTTTGCGAGGATCTTGGGCTCCGCATTTAAAAGCGAAATAGGCCTATAAGATGCGCAGCGATCCCGCGGCTTCCCCTCCTTATGAATCACCACAATGGTCGCAAGTCGCTAATCACGAGGGAGAGAGACGATGTCTCGCGACTCCAGGAACATAGAAAGAAGATACGGCGCCATTTTGTCAGGATGCAGTTTATAAAGCTCGATGGGGAGACCGTTAGGGCCCATAGCTTTTCCAGAGCGTACAGAACGAATAGTAGTTGACATCTCGTCAACGGAAAGTACTGCGTCCATCCATTCCCTCTCTGAATCCGACAGGCAATGCAATGTCCCGTAGCAGCAGATGGGAGTCCTCCTCTGGTCTATCGGATACTGGGGAATACACTCTTTGAAAATATTCCACAAAACACTCCACAATCTCAACAGGATCAGTCACTCTCACTCCGTCCACTCTCTCAACCACAGGGACCACACGACTCGCCTTCTCCTTTCTATCTAACCAAGCAATCAATTTCCCAGCCTTATCACCCACATCATATAAACGTCCCTGCTGCTCTCTACTCATGACTTTAGCGGCATCCATTACCAACGCCCTGTAGTCAAGTTGTTTAAGACTGAGAAGATGAATCTTGTTGTGAGTGGTACACAATTCCAAATCCCCTTCCAACTCAGCTATTTCGGTAAATACAGAATCCACCCCACAGCGAGCACAGCACCCAGGTCCAAAAGTTAAACAATGCGTTGCCTTGAAACAAAGTGAAACATACACAACCCCTCCCTCCTCCCCCCACAAATACCCAAAACACAACCCCCACCCTGCACCCCTGTGTTAGACTCAAAAGCCACCCCAACTTGCAGTGTGCCTGTCGCCCTAACATTAAACTAGTCTACAAAAAGAAACCCAGAGGAGGAAAGAGTCTCACCCCCCCCGCCACCTCTGGGTAGCCCATCACAAACAGTGCAAGTATAAAAGTCATCGAACCACAGCTGCCAGTTGTGCGCAATGTCCAGAGAGTCCGAAGCCACTGCTCACTCCTGTTCCAACGGGCCGCCTTCAGCTCCTCCGGAATGTTCAGAGCGGTCACGCTGCATGGGCAACGTATCGAGCCAGTCACTCACATTCTCAGGGCTGTCAAAGAAAAACGTCCGATCTTCGTATTCTACACGGAGCCGAGATGGAAAAAGCATCGCATATTTCATACCCATGTCTCTCAATCGTCGCTTCACCCCCTGAAACCCCATCCTTTGTTTCTGAACGAACTGGGTGAAATCTGGGTAAAAGCTCACCGTAGTGTTTTCAAACTTCGTAGGGCCGCCCACCCGCGATGCCTGCAGGATAGCGTCTCTATCCCTAAAGTTGAAAATTCTGGTGATAGGACGCGGAGAGGCGCCCAGCTTGGGTTTCCCGCCCGGCACTCTGTGTGCACGTTCCACCGTAAAGAAGTTGCTCAGGCCTTTGGGGGCAAGATGATTGAGGATGAGGTCCTCGACAAGGAGATCAACTGCTGGATCTTCCGGTTTTTCAGGGCTCCCAATAATACGTACGTTGTTGCGTCTGGCCCGACTTTCAAAATCCTCCAGCCGGCGAGAAAAGAGATCATTGGAGGATCGTAGATTGCGAACCTCCGTCTGTAAGTCGGACACATTAATCGTGAGGCTGGAGGTCTTCAAGTCTAAGGATTTGACTTTTTCATTAGTCTTTGATGAATCCGCCCTGATCAAGTTGATATCAATTGCCACAGTGTCCAGCTTTAAGGCCAGAGCCTCATATTGTTGGCCGATAGAGGTCTTCATACTAGCAATGGCGCCCATGACATCATGCAGGGTCAAGTCATCCACGGCCGCTGAGTCGTCTCCCGCATCTCATAGAGACCTACACGTACCACCGGGGGACCCCTTGGGATGAGTGTAGCGATCCATGATATTCGATTGAATAGTGCCCCCCCGGTGAACGGTCTTGGTCTTCCGTTTCTCGCTGTCTGGTTTGGCTCCTTTCGATTCACCCACCAGGTTCACCAAAAAAACAAATTCCAGCTAGATTTCACACGACCAGAGACACTCGGTGGCAATCACACAGTGGGGTTGCGGGGACAGACTGCATCCCGGGTCGCCAGAGCGGCTCTAGACTGGAGAAAGCCAAGGAGCCAAAAACGAAACCGAAAGTTAACTCCGGGGCTGTGAGCAGTGCCCCGTAGGTCGTTGTTGTTCAATTACCACCTGGGTGCCAGATTGACTTGAGCCCCGGGCAGTGCCATGGAGCAGGCCGCAAAAGTTCGAAGTGCCGTAGTTACGGTTCCCGGAGTCCAAATCGGTTTTTGAAAGCAGCTATTATATCAGCTGGGTTGCATCTTCAATAACCCGTCGTCATAATCAGGATAGATGCGGGAGGTGGCAAAGGTCTCGGGAGCCCTGTGCTCACGCGTCCATCTCGGTTGCGCGCGAAGCACCGCCTCCCTTGAATAAATTTTTAAATGAATTCTTGAAAATTCTGGTAGATACAAGGGCAATTCTCAATAAAATTGACAAAATATTGTCTCCCTCTAGTCAGGCTACACATATCGCAGCTTCTAACAACAAGGATGCCCAACAAGTAACTTTCCCTAAAGCCCTTCCTGTAGATCCGCACACCGAGGCTCACATCTTTCAAGTTACCCCCTGGTGTAACAGGGTCCGTGACACAGTTCACAAACTCTGGGTCCATTATGTCTGGGCCTCTGACTTCCTATAACAGCAAGCCGATCCACAGGGGTCACCAAGGGGGTCACCAATGGCAACCGCATCCAGTCAGTAGGGTTACCTTATTTGCCCCTAATACCCGACACTTACCAGTCATAGATCTCCCTCCTACAAGCTGTCCTTATTCAGTTTTCCTGGCAGGCGTTCCAGGACTTAACAGTGCAAAGGACGAGTCCACTGTCCAGTTGATCAATAAAATGACCCACTATGTAAACATGTTAGGTTTAACATTGCTGAGTATAGGCACTTCCTGATGGCCAGAAGGGTAGCACGGATTGGTAGGACCAAGAAAACATTCTCAGGAGACAGTGTGATTGTCACGCTTAGGCATCCTGAATTGTACCACAAGATCCTATTCCCCTCCGTGCAGTCAGTGCCAGCAGAATCCGGAATTAAACCTCTACCGCTGGGTGTCTTCTATAGGCCACCACCTAAACCTAAATCGTCCCAATGTTTTATTGTGCATGAAGAGGGTTCTACCCTGGGTGGGGGGCCATTGACTTTAAGAAATGCATTTGCACTGTTGAGGGACCTGAATGCCATAGACTGACTCCATGAAGGGGAGGGTATGGGTAGAGCTATTGAACCCCTTGCTGAATTACATGTGAACGAGGCGACTAACTCTGGTATAATGACAGAAACCTCACTCGAGCGCAGGGATTAAAGTGAGCTGGGACTAGACAGGATAGAGAGGGCTACTGTCGCCCCGTCCTGCTCTCAGGAGGCGTGTATTGGGGCGACCTAAAAATGGTCTCATGGAATGTGGCCGGCTTCGACAGCAAGTTTTTGGATGAGCAGTGGCTCCATTATATTATGGATTTCTAATCAGCATCCGGGAAACGTGGGAGCAAGATAATAACTTCTTTATAGAAGGTTATAAAACTTTTTTTTTGTCCAGCGTTGAGCTCGAGCCCAAGCAGAGCGGGGGGGGGGGGCTTAATCGTGTTTATAGACCTTAGAATTTATGGTAAGTGGAAGACCCTGTCTTGGGACTCAGATGTTGCCCAAGTGTCACATTCCCAAGTAACCCTTACAGGCTACTTTTAATTAACGTTTATAATGCGAAATCACACTCACAGGGGCCAACTAGCCTGGAGGAATTAAGTAGACGGTTGGAGCAAACACACGGCAAAGGTCTGTCACAGTATCAACTGATTCTAGCTGGAGACTTTAATTGTCATCTTTGCCCTAACTTGGGGGTGACTAATCGTGATTGGTCGACCTGCACACTAAGAGAGGGACCACACATGGAACACACTCAGGAAGGGCGGGACTTGAGTGCTCTCCTTAACACATATGGTTTAACTCGCACTCTGGACCTGATCACTACCCACTCTGATATATCTGTGCCCCGACTTACAAAGGTAGAGGCTGCTCATTATTTATTGAATTTATATTTTTGTCTCTCACATTGAGAAGGTTTATATCCTTTTTAGGTCTTGCCTGAGCCAGTGCGCATGCGCTGCTCTGCGAGGCTTCAAGTAAGGACTTCCAACTTGGACCACTCGCTCGTGCGTGTTTTTTGTTTTTTTTGCTCACAGGCTATTGGCCTTTGCGTGCTTCTTCCTAAGAAAGACAGCAGGCAATTGGCCAACGGTGGGTACATGTCCCGCCTTCTCTCTCCCCTGGCCAAGGGAGTTCGGGAGCGAGCAGCGGCCTGCACTGTGTCTGCTGCATTCCTTAAATTCTTTGCGGTGTGCGCGAGCTTGCCGTGCGGCCTGGTACCGTTTTCTGTAAACAGCGCTTGGTTTCCTTCCCAGAAGGACGGCGATGTGGTTATCCTGCGGCAGAAGGAGATTGTTGAACCCCGCCCAGCAGCTCCGCTCCCCGGTGAGAAATCTGCCGCTTATCATGCAGGGCATTGTATACTTTTAAAAGACACGTCTCTTCACATTTTTTTTTTAAATCACAGAATTATTTTTGCATATTGCAGTAATAATATTTCTGAGCTTACCTCCCCAGGCTGTCACACAGTTAGTTTTATTTTCGGATGTGTCACAACTAGTGCAAGTAAACGGGGACGTTATCATTGTGGGACAATACCCTGAAAAGAGCTCCAGGTATCTGAAAAAGCGATTGTAAATGAAACATAATAGTAGTGTGTTGAATATAAAGTAGGACGTTGAGAGTCCAGTTTTGGGACAGCCAGACTCACACACTCCATGTATACTCAATTCTTTTTAACATGCTCGGTATCAATTTCCATGTCACGGTTGTTCGATTAATCTGTTTTTAACTTTTAAGTGTAGCATCGACAACTGTGTGTCTGCTACACATTTAACTTAAAATGTTTAATTCCCATAACTTTGTTTTGAATGAAACAATGTTATGGGAATTAAAACAACTATTGCAGAACACTTTTTAAAGGTTAATTGTGACTTAGTAGGCGCCCGCTTTTATCAGTGTTTTTTTATCATTAGCATGGCGCCCACTTCACGGACGCCATAATCATTATTTTTCTCTGCATGGACTGCGGCTTTATATTTCAGTACGGCGCCCGCTATTTGCCCCTGTGCTGCTGATCTCCCCAGTCCTTGGTTTTAGGGACTTTCCAACGAGGCAACAACAGTCCAGGCCGACTCTAAGAAACAGAAAATGAAAAGTACTTATACAGCAGTTCAGTATCTCACGCCACCTGCGTCACAACAGCAAAGGTGCTCACATTTGTTGCTTTCAGTGTATGCCTCAAACAGGTAAAAACATCATATTTAACGAATTACCTATATATTTGTTTTAACAGTGTAGCGTGACTAGCCATCTTATGTACGAAAATTGCAGTAAACATGACGAAGTTATGAAATACAGTGGTTTCCCTTTGTGGTAATAAAATGTTTCAGGTGACATAAAAATCATACTCGTATTGCTACTACGTTTGCGTGTCTGCGCTGGCAGTGCAGCTGCGAATTCTTATCCTGCTGTTTATTCTTTTCTTTTGTTGTGTGGAGTCACAATTGCTTTTACTTAGAATATCAAACACACCTTTATTTTTTTGTTTATTGAGAAATTGTTACTTTAGGTTTAGGTCCACACAACGAGGAGCCTGTTTTGATGTCTGGTAAAATTAAACGCAGACTTCTAAACTGTTGACAGTCTTGGTTAGTGAAATGTACAGGTCAGAGAGAGCAGAGGGGCCAGAAGGTAAACATAGTTCTTTGTTTTAAAATGTATTCAAGAACTTTCATCCCTTTCATGCAACAGTTGATGTTGTTGCACCAAGGATATTGTACTGCATAACTAAATACTTATAAGGTCCCATAGGCGAGACCTATTGGCTATGCCAATGCTTGTTTAATATTTACCACAGCATATTTAGCAACCGTAATCCGCTGACCATGTCACTTGTCGCATCTCGTACCAACCAGCACCTCACAGAATAACTGAGGGAACGATACCCGCATCTGACCAAGGCAGGCGGTTACGTTGGGCACAGGTTGATACCATTGTTTTTAATATTTCACTTTTTTACACAGAAAAGCAGGAGATTCTGAAATGTCTAGACCCATAAGTGCAGGGGGACGAATTAGTTCAAGCATTCACCGTTATTGCGCAACTAGTGGATGGTTTACTTATAGCGCTGGTTTTCCCCACCAGGAGGGACGCCCCAAGATGGTTTGGCGGGCAATGCTCTTGAGCCCTTAGAGATCTAAAGATGGCTCTCAAACAGTCCTTGAGAGACCGGGATCAGGTGGCGGCCTGCCGTAAAATTTATAAGCAAGCTGTCAAGGGGCGGAAGCGCCAACTGCAACAGAAGGCCTGGGAGGAGTTAACAGAGGCATCTGAGGTAAAGGACTCTACCCGTTACTGGGGGGTCATGAACAACCCTTGCTTTAAAGATTCAAATAACCCAGGGCTAAGCCACAACATTTTACCAGAGCAATGGCAGGCTCACTTCGAGGGATTGTACAATCATTCCCACATAGAGGAACAAACACAGGCACCAATCCCTGAATATAGAGCTGATCCAAGTACCTTCACTCTGGATGAGGTGAGATTAGGAATTGAGGGTCTCACACGGAATAAGGTGCCGGGACCAGATGGGATCCCACCAGACCTCTTCCGAAGTAACACAGAGGTATGGGCTCCTCTTTTAGTGCGGGTCTTAAATGCCAGTATCATGGTCTACTGCCGTCATTGTCCCGATTTTTAAGAAAGGCGATGGGAACAGTCCACATTGCTATCGCCCGCCTCCCCACCCCCCCCCCCCCCCCCCCTCCCTCCCCATATCGCTTACCGATGTGACAGTGAAGGTTCTGGGGCGGGTGTCGGAATTGGCAGAGGCCAACCAAATAATAACGGACGTCCAATATGGGTTCTGACCCAGTAAATCCACTACTGATCAATGCCTTAACTTTTATCTTGTTACTGCCAAATACACAATAGCCAAACCAGGGATGTTGTATTTAACCTTTAGGGACCTCACTGCGGCCTTTGACCGAGTGAACCACTGTAAACTCTGGAAACTTGGACTCGGCAATAGCTAACACCCTATTGACCCTACACTTGAACACTACTGCAACAGTTAGATACACACAGGAGGGGAAAATCACCGACCATTTTAACTCCCCTATTGGGGTCAGACAGGGTTGTATTTTAGCGCCGTTCTTGTTTACGCTAGATGTTAATGGTCTTGATTCTGCCCCGACGGCCTTACAAGCAGACACCAGAGGATAGGTACAAGACTGATCCTTGTTCTGCTTTATGCGGACAATGCGGTACTCCTTGCACGTACCCCCAAGGCCTGCAGCTTTTACGAGACTGGTGCGTGACTTTTATGAACAAGATGAACTTGTCCCCTAATTTATCTAAATCCTGCATATTGGAAATTGGGAAGACGTGCAGGAAGCCCCACACTTACACAATAGGCACATAAACCCTAGGGAAAGTACCGTCCTTTTCAAATCTAGGTATTTTATTCGATTTGAGTTTTAAACATTTCTAAGAAGAGAAGTGCCTTGGTTTGACGAGATCCACTGGAGCACTCGCAAACTTTGCTAATAGATTAGGCCACTGGTCGCCAGTGACGATTTTAAAGTTATATAACTCCTTTTGCAGTTCCAAAGTTTTATATGGTAGTGAGGTGTGGGGATTTAAGGTGGCTAATAAATTACAAATCGAAGAAAACAAATCTTTTTTGGCGCTCGGTGAATGTCCCCTATAGCACCCCTGCGTACATAGTTCATGAGGAACTGGGGTCCAAGTACATTTCGGATATTGTGGGTGTGAAACCCCTATTGTGTTGGGTTAAGATTCGTCCAACGACTGGGCAAGCTTCACCAGGCTGTAATCCAGGAATGTCTCTCCCTTGGTCATGCGCTAAAGATCCCGTGGTGAAAATATGTCAAGGACACCCTCTTCACAATAGAACGTGTAGATCTGTTTACCAATCTGGGTGGGATCACAGAAAAAAGAACTTATCAAACATCTGTTTTTTAAGCATGTCACCAGACATCGTAAAGAAAGGGAGCTCAGAAAACCCACAGTCCGAGAACACATTCTAGTTAAGTCAGTGCAGGGTATGGAACCCTACTTATGGCTTATAACCAGTGCACATGACAGATTTTTAATTGCACGTTTTAGGCTTAACCGATTTCATCACCTATTGGCTGTACCCCTGGCCTTTTGGCACACACAGGACATAGAGGACCCTGTGGCTGCGACAATAGGTTTCCACAGGACACCTTACATATTGTCCTCCTCTGTCCCCACTACTTGTACCCGAGAAGAGTGTTCCTTAAGGGGCTTTTAAGAAAGCTTAGACTCACAGGCACGCGTTGCCTTACTGTTCTTACAACTGTCATCAGATATTTGTACATTTTTTTATGTTTCTAATTTTTTAAGATCTGCTTTAAAGCTGAGAACCACCAGGGATGTTTGAATGCCGTAAGAATCTTTGCCAATTTTGCTCTGTGTAAGGTTGCCATAAGTCTTGATCTGTGGGTTATTTTTGTGGGACCTGGCACAGTTTTAAATGTTAAATAAATACTAACCGAGGATTCTACTGTTTATACACTTTTTTCTTTATCCGAAGTAAAGGTTTGCATGTTACATTAGGAATTTAAGAGACCAAGGGGGACAACAACATTTAATGAATTCCGTGCTGTATTAATGTACATTTGGCTGCTCTTATGAAAACTTTTTATGCTTGATGTATATATATTTTAAAACCTCTTTTATGGTCATATTTTTATATGCCGAATAAAGATTATCATTAAGTGCAAGCTTTAATAAATTCACAAGAATTTAAAGGAATTGTATTACTAGAACATATTTGCGGACTGAGTTTTAGCATGAGCAAACATACACATGCAGATTTGCTCTATCAAAAGTTAAAGTTGCAAGTTCACTTTCCCTCCAACCACTTTTTTCCCAACCCTGGAAGAAGTTTTACATCTTATATTGTCTGAAGTAAATTTCCAACCTTTCTCAGTATGGGAAAGGATTAAAGAAGAGTTGGTGAAAACCCTTAAAACAAGTAAGTTAGTAGGTTTTCACAGACTCAAAATGGCATTACAACCCTGAAATTGTTGCTTACCACTACCTTCACCCGCAGTATGTAGATCTGCAGAAATGCGGCAACATAAGGGAATTGCTAGTATTCAAACCCTACTATGATATGAGCCCTGGAATATTTAGTGAGGCTATATGAGAGCTCTTATATAATGAGATTGCTGTCCTAATTTGTTGTCTCATTACATGGCACAAAAGGGACAGGAGGACTTTGTTACAGGACAAGTAGATTTATGAAGCAACTTGCCTCATGGACAAGAAGAAAATGTATTCAATACCACACCCCTGACCCCATCTATCACCCTCCTGGTGATCGCGCCCTTTTCGCAGAAGTTCCCTGACCTAATTACTCTGTTCTCCTTATCTGACACAAAGGTTGTGTTCCTGGGCGACTTTATTTATTGGAACACCTCAGAAGACCCCTCAGTCCGGCTACTTGTGAACCTCCTTGAAATAACGACCGTAATCAATTCTGCAGTGAACCAACACACATCAAAGGCTCCACTCCAGATGCGATTATCACTGAAAATTGTCTCCCTCAGCTCCATCTATTGACTGGTCAGACCACCGTTTAATTGTTTTCAATATTAATACCCCAGTCAGACCCCCCACTTTAGACGTTACTAAGAAACCTATGAAGTTGACCAGAAATCTCAAATAAGTCCCAATACCTGAACTGGAGTCCAGGATTCGTGAACAACTACAGTGTATCCCCCTCACGTACACCTCTGATGATCTTACTACACACTAGAACACAGGGATGTTGAATGTTCTCGACCAAGTGGCACCGTCTAAACTAAAATAACTGAGATCAATCAAATCAAAATCGTGGTTTAATTCAGTTCTTAACAGTGAAAGAAGACCACTCCGACAAGCAGAAAGGACATGAAGACAAAACCTCCATACAAAGAATGTAGAACTACTTAGGACTACAAGGTTTAAATACAAAAAACAAACTTTTAGAGAAATTCTCCTTCTTCCGCAACCAATTGGACCGTGCAAATAATAGACCCAGGGAGCTCTTTAACACTGTCAAACGTCAAACCACGTCTTCACCCCCTCATGATCTAATCGCCACTGATGAACGATGTGAAGAAATTGACAGCTTTTTCTCTCACAAAGTTGCGAAAATTGAACAATTCCACTTAGTCTTTACTCTTCCCTCTGTCCTTGCCACCCTCATTGACCCACCTCGGCAGCTCCACCCCCGGAACCCATTATTGACCAAATGACCCCTAAGGAGACTAACGGCTACCTTAATCACTCCCAACTGAAAAAACAATGCCAATTGGTCTGACTTCAAACCCTTAGACTGAAATTTAAGTCTTCAATATAATCACAAAATTAAAGCATCTGCCCACACTAAGGATCCCCTCTCATCCACGATGGTACAAAATTTCAACCACATCATTGCCCCGTTCCGGACTCTAATAAACAACACATCTCTCACCTTGGGCAGTGTACCGAACTCTGTCCACCTAGGACAATTCACACCTATACACAAAAACCCCAGGGCTGACCCTAATGAACTCAACAACCTCAGACCTATCACCAACCCCCAGTTCCTAGCCAAAACTATGGAAAAATGTCTTACAACAACTTAACAATCATATAAGAAAATGTGCCCTCCTCGATAGCTTCAAAAATTGGTTCAGGAAAGGCTGTAGTACTGAAACTGCCATGCTCAATATCTCAGATTACATCTACAGATCTTTAGACGATGGAGATGCATGCTTACTTATCCTACTCTACTGATCTGTGCCTTTTGATACCTTTATTCACCCAACCCTACTGAAGTCTGGCTTTGGTATCTTTAAAATGGTTCACATCTTACCTACAACACCGATCGCATAAATCAAAATCAACTCATGTCTATTGAAACCCACACGTGTCACTCTTGGCGTGCCACAGGGCTCAGTTCTCTCCCCTTCCCTTTTCAGTCTTTTCATGGAACCCCTTACGGTCATCCTGAAGCAGGCAGGGATCAAATATCACCTTTACGCAGTTGACACTCAACTGTTTCAAAATCAAATCACCCAGTGACATTCGACGTCTCCACGCCACACTGAGCAAGATACGACCTGAGCGCATTAAATTGTTCTCTCATTCTATCCAACTCTGCTCAGTCCCTTGGCTTCTTCCTGGACAACAACATGTCAATGAAAGATCACATCAAAATTCAGCCAAATGAGCGCTTTACTCACTAAAACACCTCAAGAAAATGTAACCATTCGTTCTTGCCAATGGCTTCAAGATTGTTAGGCATTCCCTGGTCCTCTCCAAACTGGACTATGGTTATGCCATCCTCACAGGGATGACAGAAACTCGCCTCTCCCCCCCCCCCCCGCCCCCTTGGATTAGTTCTAAACATGACAGCCCGGCTCATAACAGATGATAAATGGTTTCAATACATCACTCCTGCTCTCAAGATCAACAACTGGCTTCCCATCGAAGGAATATGTACTTACAAGACTGTCTGCATCACCCACAAAGCCCCTCACTCACATACCCCCAACTACTTGGACAACAAACTTATAAAAGCTGGGTGTATAAGATCTTTGAGAAGCTCCAACGTACTCTTACTCCTACGTCCCAAACAAAAAAAAATCAGCCGGGACTCGCTATTTTTCTAGAAATGCACCGAGCATATGGAACTCTACCTAACAATGTACAATGCCACCCCTCTTTCCCTTGATTCAAAAGAGACCTGAAACTCCTCCTCCTCAACAAATACTTTAACTCTTAGCTTACTGAACTTGGTTAATTAGTCTCGTACAGGACTAGACCCACTGTCAGTCAGTTGTCTGTTTGCTTATGCTGTTTATTAGATCTTCTCGCTTTTAAATTCAGTTCCTGATTCCAGACCATCTTTTTCTCTTCTATTTTGAGCCTGGCCAGCTCCAACTGGAGCTCCTCCTGATGCTGCATTTTAAGCCTTTCTAGCTACATCTCATGCCTCCTGGCCCTCTCGCCTGTCCTCCAATGAGACACTTCTGCCTGACCTGGAGGGCTCTTTCCCCCAGGCAGATCATAAACCATGAGTACATCCTCATGCAAGTTTTGCTTGTCAAGCTCCTCAACAGGATCATCAGAGTGTTCACAGACATTCGTGGCAGCTACCCAAGCCCTTACTGCCTTTTGTAGCTCCTCCTTTCTGGTAAGGCCTTTGAACTGGACCTTGCAGTTAATGCAGATTTGCTTAAGTTGCTCCACATTGTAGGACTCCAACATGTCCGCCTCGAAAATTAAATCTGCAGGGGCAACTGATGATTCTCTAGACTGAGACATGCTTGTAGGAGAAAGCTCAAAAAGTATCCTAACTCAAAAAGGTAAAAAGAAATACAGTATGTGGTTGCGTAATGGTCTGCTGTCTGGTAGTAGTGTACACCAGTCACTTTCTTTCTGGAACATGTTCCACAGATATCTGTGCACATCAATTAAACTTAACGGTTCTCGTGTTCACTTGCAACATCAACGAAGTATCAAAAATAATATAGACATAAAACAATATTAAAATGTAAAGACTGTACCAAATGTGTGAAGTTGTCCTAGTATTTACTGAATGTTTGATGTTTGACTAAATAGTTTTCAGGTATGGTTTCCGCCAAAATTTCAGATCTTGACTAAAACAAAAACAATTTGTATCCCACATTTCACATCTCTAAACAGTAGATTCCAGCCTTCCCACCTCCATTACAAATCAAATAATTGGCTAAAGGAAGTTTCCCCCATTTTTAAATTAAAGATCAGGCTTGCAAAGATGTAGGTCTAATATTGACCGCAAGAAATTAAATACTTAGTCCAGGGGCACAGCTAGCTAGAATTGCCTCTTTTTTACAGAGCAATAATTATGCTGAAATCTGACATTTCTCCTCAAAGTCTGCAGTTGTGACTTCACTAAGCCTTCTGAGGTTCAAGAGAGAAATTCATCTTCACACAACAACAAAAATTGATTTGCAGAGAAATTTTAATTTTCTTTTTGATCCTTTATCTAAACCTATATCAGTTATAAATAATATATTAGGGAACCATTCGCCACAATAGCTAAATGATACCAAAGTATGCTAGTCCTTGTCTCATTACCATAAATTTTCTTCAAAAGAAACCTTCAGCATATTCACTCACTTGATCAGTACATTCAGCGCTATGTGATAGAGATGGAATCTTGGCTTCATAGATTGTTTTTTTTATTGCATCAACTCTCTGTATGCAGTTATATATGATTACATTCCTTAAATAGTAGATGTTGCATTTGTTGATTCTTTATATACATGCATCATTCCTGAAGTTTTTTTTGTTTTTTATTTAAATGTTCCATGTTGGTACCCATCTAAATACCAGTCATTTTAGGGAAATAGTTTGTCTTGAGAAAATAATACCGTAGTTTTTTTTTACTTGTCTTTATAAGTAAATTCAGATCTTAAATACATTTCTGAAATGCACTTAGTTTCTTTTGGAAACTGGCTGGAGTCAAGTACATACTTTTGAGATCTGCATAAAGTAGACCGGAAAAGGCCTTAATTCCCATCTTTGGGTAAAAGCGTGTTGACTGCTCCAATATATGAAAGCGGGAGAGATCTAAAGACCTATAGCATAAATAACGGGACCCCCTCTATTAATACTTTCAGGACCAGGGAAAAGAGAGGAAAATAACAACAAAACATGCAAAAATTCCCCCGTGGTCACTATCTACTTTCTCCTGTGATCGAACTCATCAAATTAATCCATTGGCCTTCTAATCAATATAGGTACCACACAATCCGTAATTTCATTTCATAATTTTATTTGTTTTTACTTTTTCTGTAGTGTATAAAAAATATATATTTTTCCTTTTTTTCTATTTTAGTTCATTTCTTCCATATACATCAGTATCATGATTAATGGTACAAATCCAATCAATTTATAAAAAGTACAGTACATTATATCAAAAACATTTGTGACATCTTCCTAACTCAAATATTTATACAATACAAATCATCACCCTGATTTACACACATAAATCACCAGACACACTAATACATTCACACAACTTCACACTTATCCTACTCCCAGCCTACTCCCAATCAAAAACAATTCCTAAGGTTGAGGTAACACAGTTGTTGCTTGTGTGTAGTTGCACGCCAGGTCTACGCGCGTTTCGGTGGGATAAGACCACCTTCCTCAGGACCAAGATAGAAAGAGTTTTATTCTCTCTTCTGCGTGTGTGTACAGGGTATCTAGTCTTTGTTGTATGGCGGAGATATCTGCATATCTTTATAAATATGAGGTAACTTTTTCACTGTTGTAAATAGGTATATGATCAAACCCCTTAGTTTGTTATAAAAACCTCATTTGGGAAGTATTCTTTATCTCAGTCTGTTTTGCCGGGCAAGACGTTTCCTGGTAAAATCCTCGTGACGATAGTCCCTTTTATTTAGAGTGGGATAACCAAATTCTTTAATCTTCTTCTATATTTACAGCACGTAATCCATTTTGTATTTCTTTTATTAGTTCACTCTTTTGATAGTGTAACCTTTTGCCGTCGGTAGTATCGAGATGTCAGGTCGTCGAGACGTGGCAAGACGACCTGACATCTCGATACTACTGATGGCAAAAGGTTACACTATCAAAAGCGTGAACTAATAAAAGAAATACAAAATGGATTACGTGCTGTAAATATAAAAGAAGATTAAAGGATTTGGTTATCCCACTCTAAATAAAAGGGACTATCGTCACGAGGATTTTACCAGGAAACGTCTTGCCCGGCAAAACAGACTGAGATAAATAATACTTCCCAAATGAAGTTTTTATAACAAACTAAGGGGTTTGATCATATACCTATTTACAACAGTGAAAAAGTTACCTCATATTTATAAAGATATGCAGATATCTCCGCCATACAACAAAGACTAGATACCCTGTACACACACGCAGAAGAGAGAATAAAACTCTATCTATCTTGGTCCTGAGGAAGGTGGTCTTATCCCACCGAAACGCGCGTAGACCTGGCGTGTAACTACACACAAGCAACAACTGTGTTACCTCAACCTTAGGAATTGTTTTTGATTGGGAGTAGGCTGGGAGTAGGATAAGTGTGAAGTTGTATGAATGTATAAGTGTGTCTGGTGATTTATGTGTGTAAATCAGTGTGATGATTTGTATTGTATAAATATTTGAGTTAGGAAGATGTCACAAATGTTTTTGATATAATGTACTGTACTTTTTATAAATTGATTGGATTTGTACCATTAATCATGATACTGATGTATATGGAAGAAATGAACTAAAATAGAAAAAAAGGAAAAAAATATATTTTTTATACACTACAGAAAAAGTAAAAACAAATAAAATTATGAAATGCAATACGGATTGTGTGGTACCTATATTGATTAGAAGGCCAATGGATTAATTTGATGAGTTCGATCACATGAGAAAGTAAATAGTGACCACGGGGGAATTTTTGCATGTTTTGTTGAGATCTAAAGACCTACCTTTGAGAAGAACACCACATCATGACACATTTAAAGTCCAGTTCATCTGTCTGAATCCTGCTATCCTTCCAATCTCTTGACTGCATATTTGCCTTTGACCCTGTACCGCGCTCTGCTGCCTAGCTACCAGCTTTGTGTTTCGCAAGCACCAAATGAATGTGTCCGTCTGTAACGCAACTGGTACTCATGTAAAGCGTTCTGATACCTCCAGTTCTAGTTTGCACTATATAAAACACCCCCCCCCCCCATAAATAAATAAATAAATAATAAAGGAATGTATATCTTCCATTTATACAAAGAGAATGAATGGTTCAAGTATAGACCTTGCTTTAAGTACTTGTTGACCGAAAGTAGTTTCTGCATTTATTGACTTTATCAATTAAGATCCTAACCAATTAAGATTCTAACTAAAGGGTCCTTGTGAAATTCAACAGTTGCTCATCTTATACCATATGTCTTGTCTATACACCTTATTACATACCCTGCTCAAATTGCAACATGTCTCGTGTCCGATACTCGCATATTTATTCAAGAACATAAAGGGTACTAAATAGTTCTCACTACTGGAGGCAGCTTTCCTAGAACCAGAATATTCCACAAGCGCAATATTGAAAAAGTCGAAGCTTGAAGATGGTTTAAGAAATGCTTAGCTAAATGTTTTCCAAGAGTGTAAAAGGGCAATGAGTGTAGAGTTTGATCCACAGTGCCCTTCTTAGGTCACACCTATACAGCCCAGCCAAGTTTACCAGGCCCACTCATGATGTGCTACTTCATTCCGTGTTTTTTCTTTGAAGTCTGACTTGTAGTCTTATTTATTGCGTTGTATAATTGGACTATAAATCCCGGGATTCAAAGTGGAAAATAAAATGTGGTCTGTAGTAGCACACCACGCATGGACCTGGGAAACTTGGCAGCTAGTGGCGCTGAAGTACATTCTCTGGCTTGGAGCAAGCTGCGCAATACGGGACTGTTGTTGTAAAGAAGTTTTCATCAACAAGTGTGCTATGTGGAGGCATTTGAAGTTTTGTGTGTGAACGGAAAGGTGCTCTTACCCTGGCAAGGAGTGGCGCTTAGTGGTATGGTGGAACAAAGCATCATGATAAATACAGACTTGCAGATTTATTGTTGTTGTAGAGTAGTGACTATGTAGAACGTTGTCAATTTTGAGCTTTTACGCTGGTGGGGATGGGCAAGGCTGGGTAGCGAGGATGACATCATGTATCCACCTGTATAACGTGTTAGTCATCCTTTTTATTTGTATTGAAGGTGAGTGGTGATTGGCTTGGAAGGTGATCTGCGTGGATGAACTAGGTTAGCAGCCTTCCAAGTATCCCAGGACCATGCAAGATGTTGCTCCAGTTCAGATTTTTTCTTTGAATTCTGTGACTAGTAGTCTTTAGTCATTATAAAACAGGACCACAAGTCCCAGAATTCAAAGGAAAAACTTGGATTGAATTAGCACATCATGCATGGGCCTGGGAAACTTGGCAGCTATGTCTATAGACAACTGTTTTTGTCGGCAGCAGACCTTTTGTATACACTATAGATGTAAAGTGGGCATTAAGTCCATACCTTTCGAACAATGGATCTCCGTATCCTTCCATGATAGGATGGATTTATTCCAAATTCATTTATTTCTTTGTCCAAGCAACATTTCAGTCTTGCAGTGTTTTAATTGAATGAAATGTATTGTTCCACTGCTCGTGTCAGGACCTTGCATTTCAGGGTCAGTTTTCTCTCGTGTTCTGTCTGCTTCCTCCCACCTTCTTTACCACCAAACTTCATTGATTCGACACGTCGGCCCTTAAAGTGTACGCTTGGCCCCACTGCTCTGACCACCACTGGCTGCTAATACACGGATGAATGGCTCATCTCAGACTGTTTTGTTAACCATTCCAAGATGGATGCCTCTGCAGGCACATGTGGCATCCATTTTTGGCTGTTTTGTCTTAAGGTTTATGTGAAAGTATTCCAAAATGGCCTACATTCCATTTGGGTAATAAGAAATCGCAAAGCCAGTAGACCTGATAAAACCCCAATTGATCTGGCAACACCATTCTGTGCAGCAGCGAAAATAGTCTTTCTGTAATCTTTTTGCATCTTACAGATAATGAAGTTCTGATTATGGGTTCCAGGGTTGCTGGTAGTTTGACTATTGCAAGCATTCCACCGTCACGTTTTGTGTGACCTTATGATCAATAAGAAGTTTGTAGAGTCCTGTGATCACCCCCTCTAAAGGAAACCCATCTTCAGAGAGATTTCTTTATCTGAAATATGATTGAGCGGACCGGTTGAGAGACAATGCAATTTCTCCAACAACGGTACAGTTGTCGGTATTGCCAGGCACGTGCCTCATTTAGATATATCTCCTCTGCTGGTGTCTTAACCGTTTTAAGCCCACCTTCAGACACCAGCTGCTGTTATCATGTAATGCCTATTCCTGTTCAGTACTTCTATCGAATTAGTGAGCCACCTATGCACACGTTAGCATTACCCCATCTCTGAGCATCTGAATGAAGCCGCTGATGAACTTCCAGTAGCTTTCATGTGTGGTTCCATTGGCTTACCATTGCTGTGGATTTTGGATCGGTTGAAGGCCTGAGAAGTGCCCTTTGAGCATACCTTATATCTGTTGTGTGTTCCCTGGAATACATCTCTTTATACATTTACTAGGTAATGGGTGCCTCGGCTCTGAGGAGGAAATATATCAATTGTGAAAGGTAATATGCCCAATGCTCAGTATAAGGCAGGCAAAGATCTGGGTGTGGTGTCATGTAACCGAGGTGACCACAATCTTGTGTGTTTTCCACCCCAAATGATTGACTTGTCTGCATCTATTGCAGTCAGTAATTGTTTGTGGATGATGACAGGTAGCATCTGAAACAGGTAGTTCCATCAAGGGGCAATTGTCATTTTAATTACCTGGATCCTGCCCTTCAAAGAGTCCTAGATGTGTCCAGCAGGTCAAATGGTTCCGTGTGCATGTAATTAATGGGTTGAGCTTCTCCTGAAGAATGTTTTCTATATCTTTTTTGTGGAAACCTCTCAAGAATATTTCGCCTTTTGGGATTCCGCACATTGGATCACTCAGGCTGGCCACTGTAGTGGTACATGTGATGGGTAACCCCTCACATTTGTTCCAGTTGGTTTACTAGCCAGATAATTGGGAGAAGGAATGGATTAAGGGCATTCTATCCAGCAACAACGTATCCGTATTGGTAATAGCCAACAGTATGTTGCCTGCATACAAGAAGGATTTTACCGGTTATGTGGCTGAATGTATCCAGAGTATCTTCTGAGATGTCCTAATAGCTGCTGGAAGGGTTCAAAAGCCACAGGAATATTGGGGGTGATACCAGGCAGCTTTGATTGTTGTCTCTCTGAATGGGCATGCAAAGAGACCACCACAGTTGACTTGAGGCAGGGTTTTGTTATAGACCCATTTGACCATAGACATAAAGTCACTCCCAAGCCCTAGCCTTTCTAGATTATGTGAATGGTTACCCCCATTCAACACAGTGAAATGTCTTTTGGATATTAAGGGACAGTGAACTAATGGCATCCAGTAGTTAGTTTCACATTGACCACAGAAGTTTGGAGAGTGTCTGCAAGTGTGACCTACAGTATGTGCATGGAGTAAACCCTATTTGGGAGATTTTTACATTCACGTTCATTAAGGATATCTGACTATATCTACTACAGTAAATGAGTTCTTTACCATCCTTGGTAAAGAGGGTTACAGTGCTTTATTTGAGATGTGTCCAGCGGTCCCTGTTTCGCCTTCCTTCTAGGTCATGTGTAATATGCGTGAGGAGGGGATACCTCAGGTCATCCTCACTGGGAGACTTACAGAAGCGGAGTCTTTGTTCGCTTCAAAGATCTCCAGTGTTCTTTTCCTCTAGAAGTAGCATCCCTTATGGTGATAATGATGGTGATTTAAGTTGGTGCAGATAGTCCTCCTCAGCAAGCAGCTGTGGTGTCTAACAATTCAGAGATGTATAGACCTTCATAAAAGGAAGTAAAAGTCTCCACAATATCAACAGGGTGGGAAAGGAGGCTGCTTTATCTTCCTCTAACAGCATTATGTTAAGCAGGGATTCTTTCTGACTTAGTTGAAAGGCTAACAATGTTCTCATCTTCTCTCCACATTCCTAATGGCACCATATTGGTTTTATTAGTACTCCTACGTTGGTGGAAAAGAAGTCGAGCAAAAGCTTTGCTTTCTTAGGTTGTTTCCTTAGGGAAGGGATCGTGTGTGCTGTATATTGGTGTAGTGTAGTTCCTATATTCCCAATAGGCTCTGCGCATTGGAATAATATAAACAGCAGTGTAGACGTAGGACTGAGGTCGACTAGGTCTCTACTGACTATATTAGACTTAATTAGTTTCGCCAGCCAGCTCAGAGGTCACTAGAAACTTTCTCCAGTAAACAAGGAGGAGTTCAACTTCCCTGGATAGACAAGAAGGATTAGCTTCTGACAACCATATAACATGACAACTTTGTTCCCTCAGAATAAGAGTGTATCTCTAGAGTCGTGTGAAAACAATAGACCGCTATTTCACTCAGTCAATCGTGCATACTTAGTTTCACCAGAGTGCAGAGAATAGAGAGACGGGCGTTTTCAATAAAAGGTGTTATTTATTGCGCAGTCTTCTTTCTCATGCAAGAGAAATGAATTGCCACAATTGCAATACTTATAGTAAAGTAAAGTGCGTACAGTAAAAGGAGTATTATAAAATAATACTGTCAAAGCATTGATATGGTTTCTTAGCCATATGATAACTTTAAAATAGATAAAATATATACATAAAAACATTGACTAACGCACTCAACTGGTGCTTCTAAATACGCCTACCCCGGTGTACCTGACCTAAGCCTAATACGTGGGAAGGAGTAAGTAAGTAGCAGTTTAAGTTAAGTTGGTTTTGCCAAGGAATCTGAATCAAGAATTCTCTTAAGGGTTTAGTCAGCTCCGTACCTTGGTAATAGAATGCAGGAGGTCTGGTATCTCTCTCTCAGGACTCGATATCCCAGCAACCCGCAAGGGTATCTGGAAACACCGGAGCTGGATTTCTCGGCAGGAGAAAAGACAGCGTCTCTCTCAGTGCGTCAAAAGGGAGGGGCGGCTTCCGTGGGCTCTCGCATCAGCTGGGCTCTTGGGCAAGTAGATAGCCGCTCTGCTCCAAACCACCGTGGGTTTGCTTAAGGCAACGTTGGTATATTTATACCTGAAAGGTGCCGGGTTTGGCGTAAGTTTGGACATGAGACGTCAATAAAGATGTCACTAAAAACTGGCCGTTCTTTCAGTGCTCGCAGGAGTTCTTGGACAAATCAAAACAGGAGCATGGGGAATTCCCAGGTTGCTGGAGGTTTGGTTTGTTTAAAGAACGCGTTGTACTTTCTAGGAGTCTAGGGAAGTAGCCTTGCCTGATTTGGACTGCATGGGCTATGACTAAATATGGATATGGTTATTATGCCTTTATAAGGATATTATTTATTATAACCACATAGGGCATAAATCGGGAATATAGAATTAGGGTCCTAGATAGAAACGCAACACCCACTCCACGAATTAATGTCCATCATTACTAAAACTAAGCAATATTAAACATATAACAATGCATGTGTGTTTTTCAACCCACCCCAAAATACATAAATCTCATTTGAAATGGTATATGTAAATACACGAAAATGAGTATTGGTACTGTACGCTTTTCAAGCAGTGGTGTCATTCAGTTAAATGCATATATATATATATCAGCTGAATGAATTGCGAAATTTACACATGAAATGGCTCTGAATACAGAAGAGAAGGTTGAGACCACTTCATCACATATTAATACAAATGCTGTACATGTGCTAGAGGCTGAGGTAAAATATTGTCTCTAGAATTCCTAAATTAGAAGCTCTGTTCTCTAAGAATAGTTCTACTTTAAGCAGAGTACTTTGTGCCAGAACAAAGGTAAATATTTTGGAAGGGGAAAAAAAATAATTTCGCTTTCAAGGGGAAAAATAGTTCCAATTGTTTTCAGTAGCTTTTGTTTTTCAAAGCTGAAGGCCGAATTTCAGAGTTCAGGGAACGCTGTGTGCTTGTTGCTTTAAAAGTTATTCTCGTTGTTCAGGGGAGAACATCATTTCAGACAGACTTGCAAAAAATTGGTCTACAGCATCAGGTGAAAGTTCGATCCAAGTTCGAAAATGCTGTAACAGTGCAGTTGTGAGAATGATTGCTATCATCGATGTCAGGATCAGCAATGCTCACAGAAGGTTGTACCTGTGTGGTGCTGCTTTCATCTCGTACCCCACCGCCACATACTCGTAGTGGTGAAGTCTCAACGAATTCCGTCATCAGAATAGGTAGCCACTGGGGACAACACGATGCATGAGCCGTTACAGGACCTAGCAAAGTATCGATATCCATTGGTACTGCTGATGGTAGTGTAAGACAGATGTCCAACACGCATTCTTCTCCACATAGCAAACATCGAAGCACAGGTAAGATACAATCTTGCCAGATTGGTCTAAATGAAAGAAACCAGGTCATATTCAGATCTCTTAGCCGGGCTAATCCGAGTGCTTTAGTGATGCGGTCCCGGTAGCGTAGAGCTAGGATCGTTTCTCCCATTGTTGCTGGAGTCTTGTCTGTGGCTTGGCTTGCCATATCAGAGCAGAAGAATTAAAAATAAAATTCCTGCTACGAGTCCCAAAAGAAGAGGCAGACCGCCAAAAATGGAATGCACAAAATTCAGGATAAAGCCCAGAACTGTTTCAAAGGGTGCTAACAGTCCCGAAAAAATTGTCTTAAATACATGTGCGATGCCACTGGTATCTGACATGCTTAAGATTTGGCTTAACATTTCTACTAAATGCACGGGGCAATTTGTTGATAATAGGGAATGTATCTCTGCTGTTGTCCTTGCGACTTGCAGATCATACGTTTCTTTAGACGAGGTCAAAGGCACAGTTGTCTGTAAAAGAATAGACTTCATTCTGCTTAAAGTATCAATTCGAATAGAAGAGATATTCAAATAAGGCCATATTGCCGCCTCCATGTCTAGATTGCTGTTTGGATACAATACTTGCATACAGCAAGTGACCATGGAACTAACGCTCACGAGATAGGCTTTTCCTGGCACCATGCCAACACAGCTGTGGTCACTTATTAGAACATAGCTGCCGTTGGAAAGCTGTCTAAAGAATGGCTCTATCTGTGTTGCAGGAGTGCCGTGCAGGTGACATGAAAGGTTATTTGAAGACCCTTCGCAGGCCCCATGCAAGTTAATACCTTGACACAGAAGTGTACCGCTTAGTGATTTTTTACAATTTTTACCACTAAGAAATACCTCCTTTTTCTTTTCATGATAACATTTGTGTGTATAAGGTAATTTCCCTCTTGACTTGATGTATCCTTTACCCAACCTTTCATACTGGCCCGCTGGTATATATTCTTGGCAATATTTAAACTGGAAAGTTGTTATCGGAATTGTAATTAGTCCGTGTATTATCCATTCAATGACATGTCTCTCTGACATTGTCAATGGTAATCTCTCAAGTTTTTCAATGCTCAGAATCGTATAGTCTGCTCCTTTTTGTGCCAAACTAATTTGTTTATCAGTAAGTTTAAAGATAGAGAATAATGACGTTGTGTTGATTAAACGCCATGGCACGTAGCCTGAACGCAGATTTTGCAACATCCAGCCAAGCTGTACAATAGAACGTAATTGGAACTGACCATGTTGTAACATTAGCAAGTCCTGCTCTATTATATCAATAGCAGGTGATACAATATTGTCTAGTGAATATATTCTGGAGGACAGTGTCATTAACCCATTGTCCACAACAGAAAGTGATTTTTCCAAATTAATACGATCAATTTCTCTTATTTTTTCTGCTGTTTCAATTTGTGTTACTCTCCAAGCCTCGTTGTATGCACCGTATATACTGGCCTCTATGAAACGTTTTTGACGCTGTTTGCGTGGTCCCAGTATGAAATCACGCAAGTCAGCACCGTCTTTAAGTAAAGTCAAGGGTTGCTTAATTTCAGCCAGTGTGGATTTCTGTAGCCATTCGAGGCATAGTTTCCCTACACTGTATGTTGAAACTATCCCTGGATGTTGTCTCTGGGAGTATCTTGGGTCTGGCCTGGTCATTTTGAATCCCTGTGTTTTGTTCAGGAATCTATCTTGACAGTTATTTGTGTCTGTGGGCCAGATCAACCATTTTTTCCAATCAGGATGTGTTCTGTTTTGGTGTAAAATATGGGATACGTCTATCTCAACATTTGTAGTGCTATCACTGTCAGGTGTTGGCATTGGAATAGACGGTTTGTTTAAGTCTTTTATCTTAGCTAGGCCAAGACAAGTAGTCTGTTGAATGGTGTCATTCAAGAATATTAATTGTTCTGGGATCATGCAGGCTCTAAACAATGCTTCTAAACCTTGGACCTGCCATTCTTTTGTACCCCAGATGGTTTTTGTTTCAATGTTGTTTTTCCAGAATTCAAAACCAAATGTAGTCATTTTTTCATAAAATGTTTCAGAATAAATCAATTTAGTATTTGTCAACATTGTTTTCATTCCTGTCTTATTTAACATTTTAAAATAAAACGTTTCTGCATCACTTGTGTTAAACCCTGAGAAGTATGGAAATTTCTCATAAAATATTTTCGAGGTGCCTTTAGGCGGTGTTGCACAATGTTCCCATTGGTTATAATTAAAAACATTTCTAGGCTGTGCAGATTTATGCAAATAGTGATGACCAAAATGATTATAGCAATAAAATTCTTCATAATTTGATGAACCCTGTAAATAATCATGTTCTGTGAATTTAGCTGACATTACTAAATCTGACATCATATTGTTAATATTTTCAAAGTCCCAATCATCAGAGAAAGTACTTGGTTTTACAAAGTCACTTAATGAAACCTTGAACTGGTGTGGATATTTCAAGAGCTCAATCGGGCCATAAATTTCATAATCCGTTTTGTCCCATGCTACCCCACCGGGTATTGGATTGCCTGTGATGTTCACTGATGACAGATCTCTTTTCTCGATGTGAGATGACTTGTGAGGCTTTAGGACCAAGTTGATGTTCTGACTTGCTGTGTCCATTGTACTGTATTTTCCTTCAATGAATTTTCCCAAACAAAGAACCATGATGAGCCAAAGCAGGAGGAAAAGTACACCTAACACAATCCAAAATTCAATCCATGGAGAAATCAGATAGGTTTCTTTGAGTTGATGAAAGAGTTCAGTTAATTTGTCTTTGAAAGTTTTTGTTGCTGGCGTTTCTTCAGGCTCGCTTGGATCTTCAGAAAAGTCATCGAAATTGATGAAGTAGCCAGATGCAGTTCTGTCAATTGTTGGAATTGCTTCCGGATTTTCTTTAGTCTTTGGATCTTTCTTGGAGACATTAGTATAGTCCGATGCTACATCATTGTAGACAGGTGTTTCTTGGCGAACTGTTGCAATTTGGGTTTCAAGAGGTACAAGTTCCATGGCTTTGTTGCATAGTCCTTTTTTATTCACTGCAGGTTTATCAAATGTGATTAGTCTCTCAGTTTGAACCTCTTGGATTGTAGCAAATTTTGGTGTTCTGCTATTTCTTGGGAGTCCACTGGGCCTACTACTTATTATTGGCCACATGATTGTGGTTTAACCAGGTCGATGGATAAAACTCGGTTCTCCTTTTTACCAGCAAGGGGCGGTAGTACAACTGATCTTGTTCCGCTGACAGCTAAGACAGGTACTGCTTTTCTGTAAGAAGGCCCAAATTCCTTCTTCACCACGATCTTCTCTCTGACCAGATCCCCAATCTTTGGAATACAGACAGGTCTTGCTGGGACAGGTGGTTTTTCTTCAGTGGCTGTTGGCTGTTGTTTTAACTTTGTATTACTCAGGTTTCTTCTGGTTATATTTAAGTCCTGTAAAACAGCCAAACGGTCTTTGATATCAAAGGATTTTTCTTTTACCACTGAAGTATGACTATCAAGATCCTGAATGTACATTCTTGTACTGAACAATAGTTCGTACGGAGTGAGACCTTTTAGAGAATTTCTTGGCAGATTATTAAGACTACGTTGGACACTTGTTAAATGTTTGACCCACCCATCACCCGATCCTAATACCCTCGCCGTTATAGATTGCTTTATGTCCCGGTTTTTTCTTTCCACTACCGCATTTCCCTCAGGATGGAATGGAGAAGAGTACCGCAATGCAATGCCCATGCTGGCCATGGCCTCCTTGTAAGCTCGAGAGCTAAACGCAGGACCCTGGTCAGAATGTAGCATGCCAATTGCGTATGTGCCGATATAGACTCGCAAATCTTTTATAACCGTTCTGGCGTCAGCCGAGCGCTGGTGTCTACATTTTAAGTGAATCTAGTCTTAAATATTATGGGGACGCATTTCTCCTACTGGATTTCTGCGTATAGATAGCTTGCTGCTATCTAAAAAAGGGGTACTGGCAATACTGCGGTCGGTTCACGACTGCGATCTCTGTTGCAGTCTGGACAGCTCTTTACAAATTTGTAATGTTGCAAGCTCATCCCCGGCCACCAGTATTCTGATTGTAATTCTTTCAGAGATTCCACGATCTCTTGGTGCCTTATACCCAATCCCATATGTGCCGCTTCAATCAAGAAGACTCTCCTGTTCGTGTTTGGAATTACTCTATCCCCCACTCCAAGGATTTGAGCAAAAGGAATGGAGTTTGCATCAATTATGTATGTATTACTTAGTGGATAGTTCAGAGGTAATGCTGCATAGTCGCCTTTTAAAGACGCTTTTACCGCCAGCATGGTTTCTCCGTCTATGTACTTTTTTAGTACGCTTTTTTGTGACTACGGAAGCCAGTTGAGCTGCTTCCGCTGTGGCTCTGTTAGCCAATGAGTTCCCTGCAACGTGAACGCAATCACGTTGATGACTCAGTGTGTGTATCACGTGAGTCTTTCGTAGTTCTTTCTGCAAAAGAACTACTTGTTCCCAAAGCTTTTTATGCTTTATTGTGGCACCTGTGTCATCTTTGTAATCGTTTTGAACCCAGTTCTGCAAGTCATTATTGTAAGACTTGACGCAGTAATGTGAATCGCACACTATTAGTGTGGGGAATTCGCAATCGGCATTATCAAGCACCATCTTTAAAGATCTTATTTCAGCTCGCTGAGCTGAACAGTTTCTGAGTGATTCAGTTTTGGTTATTATTGGTCTGAATTTACCAAAGCGCCAGCGACCTCTAACAATCACGCACGCAGCGTTGTAGGATTCTTTCTCTACATCGTAGTGTTGTGCAAATCTGTCCATGTAGATTACACATGTGTACTGTTCGAGAGGCAGACTTTCGATTGGCAGAGGATATTCTTCATATTCTAGATTTTCTAGTTTTTTCATTTTCGGGTCAAAATAGTATTTCACGTCTTCTGCAGCAAGAGAATGTTCCCATTGTATCCATTCTGGATCTAATGCCACGGTAGTCAAATTGCGGGGGCTTGTTAATGCCTCAAGGGCTGATTCTGCTGTTAAAACAGTTATTCTTCCGCCGTGGGCTTGGGCTCTTTCTTTTGCTACAACAGTGTGAACCGCTATTAGAATTATTTCAGTAGAACTGAATTTCATTACAGCTTGTGTGTACAAGTGTGATTTGTAAGCTATTGGTACTGTTTCTCCCTCATTCGAGGTTAGGTACGTGAATCCGCATCTTCCTGGGATGACTCGGATTACAAGGTTGCATACGTTTTCGCGTGTTTGCAATTTTGTTTTAGCTAACATGTCTGTTTGTAATGATCTTAAAATTTCTGTGTGTTTCTGAGTCCAATTTATTGGTTTGAAATCAGGTTTTATTAATTCATAGAGAGATTTAACCCTCTCTGCATAATTTAGAATGTATGTTCTTCCGAAATTCAGGAAACCTAGTATTGATTGTAAGTTCTTCAGCGTTTTAGGTGCTGCTAGGCTTTTGCCTTCACTTGATAATTTATATCCTATAAATAGGACAGTAGATGGGCAATTCGTGACTTTTTAAAGTTGAATTTGTAACCCTCAGCTGCAAACCCAAGTATTATGGTATTTACTCTTTTCAAGTGTGTCTCCAGGTCATCATCTGTTCGATAGATGTCATCGAGATAAGATAATGCCTCATCATCATATATTTGTAGTAACTGTTACTCTTGCTGAGAATAATCCTGGGCTGTTCTTGAATCCCTGTGGGAGTCGACAGAAGTGTTTTTGCGACCCCATTATTGAGAGAGCGGTCAAATACCTGCTTTCAGGTGCTATGTTTTGACAAAAGAATCCATTAGAGATGTCTAGTGTTGTTTTATATTTTTTGCGCACAATGTTATTCATTAGTGCTGCACTGTGTGAGTTTTGTACTGCAAATGTTTTGCAGCAGGAGTTTAAGTGTCTGTAGTCCAAAACTAGACGATATGAATCGTCCGGCTTGGAGACAGGAAACAAAGGATTGTTCATTTGTGAGGTGCATGTTTCAATCACCCCTTGACTTCAAGTTGATCTAAAATCTCCCTGACTTGTTTTTTAGCTTCTTGCTTAACGGGGTACTGCCTTTGTGCAGTGGGTTGAATTTTTAACTGGATTTTGTGAGGAGGAGAATCCTCATCCCATCCTACATGATTTTTGTATAATGCAGGAGCTTGGGCCACTGCCCATTTTCTTGCATATATGGATTTTGTATGAGTTAAATATGATTTGAGAAGGCAGGCATAATCATTTCTTCGCCATGAGGGCACTCCCTGTCAAACTCTGGTGGCCATTCTTTCTCGACTAACAGAATGTCATAACCTTTTGAAAGGTTATCCCAAAAGAGACCCCTTACTTTCCTAGTCTTATCTCCCTCTATACGCAATGTTATTTCGTATAATTTATGGGGTTTGCTAACTCTGGTGTCTGCAGTTTCCACCTGAATGTATTCATTCGTGTCCACTGTCTCCAGAAGATTCATCAGGATCCTGTGAGCTATTGTCACTTCTGCTGCGCTGTCTAGCATTGTCTGGGCCCACTCTCCGTTTTTCAGTTGTGTCCTCAGTATCCTCGGCATGTTTAATTATTTTAATACTAGCTACCTTCTTTCTTGGAAATTGTAATTTTATACTTTGGTGAGCAGGTTCCTTGTCTCAGGTTTTTTCAAATTATCCCTATTTCTAAGGTATCTTTTCTTAGAGGGCTCCCTCTGGGGAGACTTGCCTCCTTGCTCTGGAGATCTTTCTCTCCGTTGAGGAGACCTTCCTCTGGACTGGAATCGTTTTTCTTTGGGAGTAGATTGTTTATTACCATCCCAACTCTTTTTCGGAGTGTTCAGATTATTTTTAATAAAGGTTTTTTCAGGATTTTCAGTTAGTTGGGGGTTTACTGGTTTCCCACCCAAACTATCTCTTCCTAGTTCTTCATAGGATTATTCTATGATTCTGGCAAGTTCAAATGGTTGTTCTGCTATATCTGTTTCTTTCAATTTCTGGAGATATGTTATATCGTCCATTGCCAATTGAACTAATTCTCTATATGCCTTTGTTAATTCTTTTATTTTAACTAAGAGTTCTTCGCTTGACATTTTTGCAATGTCTGGATGTGGTGTGTAGCTGGCTAGAACCGGCCACGTGGCTCCTGGTCTACCTAGTGGACCGTGCCTGGTGATGTGATTTTGATGTTTTAGGGCGCCTTTAAACCAGAGCAGGTGCTCTTGGTAATTTAGTGGGATTTCAACATCCTCGAAAGGAGTGTATTCATCCGGAGGTTCCTGTATTTTGTAATAGTGGAATTCTCTTGTTACAGCGTTTGCTGCTGGAAAGTTTATCCATGAATAGAATACCTCGGTCTGCCGATATTCATGGGCCTCTACCACGAACATGACTGTACCACCTCGTGATGTCAGTCCATTTTCTATAAGTTTAATAGTTATAGTTCTTCTTACATTTACCGGAATGATAATAGCCTTCGGGTCATTGTCTTGGAGACTTATGTCATCCGCTAGGAGTTGAGCTGCTATTCTAGCTCTCTCCACTTCATCGTCACTTTCCACCATTTTACTGACAAAGTTTTGTTGCAGATCAAGTTTCAAGGAAACGAAGATTAGGTGCATAATATTTTGGAACACTCTATCCTTCAACGTTGACTAAACCAAAAACTATACATAGGAATCTCTTCTTACTAAGTTCTGGCGGATTTTAACCTTTTACCCACTCCAGACGTCTATTGGAGTTTTTATGGGAAAAGGGTCTGTGTGAAAAAGCACGACTGTGTTACTCTAACGTCTTGCGTTAGATTTATCGCCTTACCAAACGTTGGGCGCCATGTAGTGTAGTTCCTATATTCCCAATAGGCTCTGCGCATTGGAATAATATAAACGGCAGTGTAGACGTAGGACTGAGGTCGACTACGTCTCTACTGACTATATTAGACTTAATTAGTTTCGCCAGCTAGCTCAGAGGTCACTAGAAACTTTCTCGAGTAAACAAGGAGGAGTTTAACTTCCCTGGATAGACAAGAAGGGATTAGCTTCTGACAACCATATAACATGACAACTTTGCTCCCTCAGAATAAGAGTGTATCTCTAGAGTCATGTGAAAACAATAGACCGCTATTTCACTCAGTCAATCGTGCATACTTAGTTTCACCAGAGTGCAGAGAATAGAGAGACGGGCGTTTTCAATAAAAGTTATTTATTGAGCAGTCTTCTTTCTCATGCAAGAGAAATGAATTCCCACAATTGCAATACTTATAGTAAAGTGCTTACAGTAAAAGGAGTATTATAAAATAATACTGTAAAAGCGTTGATATGGTTTCTTAGCCATATGATACTTTAAAATAGATAAAATATATACATAAAAACATTGACTAACGTACTCCACTGGTGCTTCTAAATACGCCTACCCCCGTGTACCTGACCTAAGCCTAATACGTGGGAAGGAGTAAGTAAGTAGCAGTTTAAGTTACGTTGGTTTTGCCAAGGAATCTGAATCAAGAATTCTCTTAAGGGTTTAGTCAGCTCCGTACCTTGGTAATAGAATGCAGGAGGTCTGGTATCTCTCTCTCAGGACTTGATATCCCAGCAACCCGCAAGGGTATCTGGAAACGCCGGAGCTGGATTTCTCGGCAGGAGAAAAGACAGCGTCTCTCTCAGTGCGTCAAAAGGGAGGGGCGGCTTCCATGGTCTCTCGCATCAGCTGGGCTCTTGGGCAAGTAGGTAGCCGCTCTGCTCCAAACCACCGTGGGTTTGCTTAAGGCAACGTTGGTATATTTATACCTGAAAGGTGCTGGGTTTGACGTAAGGTTGCACATAAGACGTCAATAAAGATGTCACTAAGAACTGGCCGTTCTTTCAGTGCTCGCAGGAGTCCTTGGACAAATCAAAACAAGAGCATGGGGAATTCCCAGGTTGCTGGAGGTTTGGTTTGTTTAAAGAACGCGTTGTACTTTCTAGGAGTCTAGGGAAGTAGCCTTGCCTGATTTGGACTGCATGGGCTATGACTAAATATGGATATGGTTCTTATGCCTTTATAAGGATATTATTTATTATAACCACATAGGGCATAAATCGGGAATATCGAATTAGGGTCCTAGATAGAAACACAACATTGGAATAACAGAAACCTGACTGAAAGTAGTTGTCTAGGGCATTGTTTTTGGGCCTGGCTGCATTGCTAAGCTTGTAATATACCAATGACCACCCAAAACATATTAATAGGCACTGTAGGTTAAATCTACAGGCACTGTACACATGGCTTTAGTGTAATTTAACCAGGAACTTTGTGACTAACCAACATCCAAAAGGAGCTCCGGTTGGTGCCAGGATGTTGACTCGACACAATTGCCACTTCATTAGTAATCATATTGAAAGGAAATGGTAAAGCATAGGATCAAAATTCTTCCTGGTTCAAAGTCAGTGTGGCCTTAAATTGGGACCTAGACTTATCTCTGTCTTTGTGCAGTTCTACCACAATTTGTTCACTTTTTCCTTATCTTTGCATCTTCTTCCTAAGGACAGGGGGTCTGAGGGCAAGAGAGTGTTTTCTGTTTGGAGGTTGCACAGAAGTGCCCGTTGTCGTCAT
Organism: Lissotriton helveticus; assembly: GCF_964261635.1. Lineage (NCBI taxonomy): Eukaryota > Metazoa > Chordata > Amphibia > Caudata > Salamandridae > Lissotriton > Lissotriton helveticus. Next base: position 2,134,992,919 of record NC_136057.1, read on the forward strand.
GCTGAGAAAGTGTAACATTCATGGCTTCTGATTGTGTAAATTTCAGGACGTTTTCTAGATTGCTGGGGGCTCTGAATTCAGAAGTCTTCCCTTCCATTGTTTTCAAAATTGTCGGTTGTTTCAGCTATGCATGTTTTACGTCCATGACTTGGTTTAAGGGTAGGAAACTTCTTTCTTTTATGCGAGTAGCTAATGTGTAGTCTAATAACAGACTGACATTCAAGATGTAAAGGGCTATTTTAGATTCTTAGGTTAGTGTAGATCATTTTTGTTCGTGGTGTAAGGTGTAATCTAAGATGGGTTGTAGTTTGAGTCCTTATGGCACTTGGAACTGATTCTACATGCCCATCTGGAATTCCAACGTATATTCACACTGGATGTTTGGGAGGCGGGGTCTGAGTTCCATGAGCAATCAAGTCTTGTCTTTATCTGTCTTCTGTGCCGTGGAATAGTTCCTGATGTCCCATCAAGAGCCGTCTTCTGCATAAGTAACTTTGCTTCTCCCTGCCCCCAGTCCTTGTTTTTTATTAAGACCTCTACTGCCAGCAGTTGTCGCTCTGCAGACTCTATTCATAAATTTAAATCGGAGAGATTTGCTTGTGTCGATTTTCACCTCAGCTGATATTTCATAAATGGTGGCTCAACCTTAGCATTTGCTGTTTCTGTTGTTACAATTTCTCTCATATTATACTCCAGGGTCACTGCAGACATCTTTGAAGATGTTTGAGCCTGCTGCTTGCCATCTTGCAGTAGTAGACAGGACGAAGGTAGGAGATACCTGTAAGTTAGTCATTGGACAGCGAGTAATGCAAACTGGGAGGGGAGAACCAAATGAATAAACCTCCTGACTGTATTTTGAGCCGTGGTAGTATTGTGACTCACTTGATAGAGTACTATAAATCAAGATGTGATTCAGGTAGGTTTGGGATGTTCATCTTATGTTAACCTTGGTGGTTCCTGGGAATTAATCAAAAGCGCAAATTATTCCAAGATCTGTTTTAGTCCACGGAGGATGAATTGTATAAAAACATAAAAATCTAAATACGAAGTTTCAGAAGGTTCTCAGTTGATAGTTAATCCAATGGTAGAATGTGGATGGGGATCGTTCCTGGGTGCGATTTGTAGTGAGGCACTGTCAGAAATATCATATGGCCAGCTGTCAAAGGGAGAGTACCTGTTGATCTGGTTGAGTTGCGGTTTGCCCCATGCTGCTCTAGTCTTGTATCTCAGTATTTGAAAGCATTCGCTTAAGACGAGCGCCTTTGCCACAGGGCTCACGTTTGTTTGCCAGGCCATGCAAATGGAGGCCAGACCTTGCTGGACAGTCTCTCCACCAAGGTGGGGTGTCGAGGAAGAGGCTGTAGGTTCTATTAGTTGCACAATCTCTGGAGCTCAGTTTTGGATGGGAGATGGCAAACTTTGATTATTGATATGCAGAGAAGAATATGGATAGAAAGTGATTCATGAAAAACTATTATGAAGAATATCAGCATTGGTTAATTTTTGTCCAAAAAGCCTGCAGGAAAAGGGATTTACCTTGAAACAAGTTGGCTATGCTTTTGCATGTGATTTGATTAAGAGACTAGTAAAATAAGAAAAAAATTGATTATTGTGATTTTATGATAAACGAGGGAAAAGGGTGAAGAAATGGATTCCTATATATCTAGGAAGTAGTTGTCTTTTTATAGAAAGTTTAACTAATGCTATGTTGATGTGGACTGGTTTGGGGGGACAGATGCCGTGCTACAGGTTCCTGAACCACAAATTTTTGTTTCGGGTATATTAGATTTATGTCTATCTAAATATTCAGTTATCTTTTTTCTTTTAGTATCTCTAACATTTCACATTAATGAAGTGATCTTAAGATTCTAAGAAGCCGACATACTTAAAATAGAAGGTAGAAAATAAAATAATAGAATATAACTGACAAGACTTAACATAGTCCTGTTCCATTAAAAGAACCACCTCAATGGATATAGAAAAAAAAGGTTTGAACAAAATCTGAACTCTGCAAGCCCCTGCTATAGCAAATGGGCATAAAAAGATGACCTACTACTGTCACAACTTTTATAATGCAACCAAATCTTATGAGTTCATTGCAAGTTAATCATGCTGATCAAGATAAACTGTAAAGTGGTGAGGAGAATTAAAGGATTATTGTTAGAAATGGGAATTCTGGTTGGCTAAGGCAATCACCTAAGCCAGGCAGAACCCACCACTCTAGTCAGGGTAAGGGTGTTACACACACAAGATCACCTCTGCTCACCCCCTTGGAAGCTTGTCAGAGCAGTCCAGCTTATCCCAGAGGCTATGTGTAAAGCGTTTGAGCAACACACACAGACACACATGTGACACGCTAGGCACACACACCAGTGACACACTAGGGGGGCGCACATACCCACCAGTGACACAGTAGGCACACACACACACCAGTAACACACTAGGCACACCACAAAAAAGACTCCACACAAGGCTATATAAAAATATCCTTTGTATTGTACATAAAACACTTTAGACCCTAATCCCATAAATCACTCCACCAACCTGGCGATTGTCGTGACAATACTTGGATCATAAATCACTCTGCCATTAAGCAATGGTCATAACATCCCATTTAGTTCACTGAGGTAATTATTCGTAACTTGCACATGTCATAATATCACAATTGGAGCAATAACGTAACAACCTATATATTGCCCAGGTCATACGAACACATTATGCTTAACCTAATGGTTGTAGCAACAACCCCAAAAACCTCTCCGTTCCACATGTAAGGAACATCATCATAAAGTAATTAGGCCTTACATCCCTGTTAGAGCAAGAAAGCAAATACCTATAACTGGCCCGTATCATGAAACCGTCAGGGCACAGGCACACACTCACCCTCATCAGGGTAGGAAACTAAAATGCCCGCATTTATAAAAACCCTTGAATACCGCCTTTCTCCTGAGGCATATAGGGTGCAGTGGTCTTGCACTCCTATTCGGTATCCTATGTACGATTGTAATTGCCACTGGAGATCGGGGCCTCTGTCGAGGTTCCACCCATCCCTACCATTAATTTGCTGTGCCCCCTGGTATGTGATCATGCAGCTGACGGCAATCAGGCAAAGCAGCTATGAATGGTTGCAGGAGGGCTCAATCACCCATGGGTATGCCCTTCAACGCAAGTCCCCACAGGGAACTCACACTCTCTGAGTAGGGGTGGGGAGACATCAGACGGGCGATGAGGCTGTGTCTGCCCTGCTTCTCCTGGGAGCGCAACTTGGGGGCAGGGACACTCTGGTCCCGCCTGATACTGCTTTCCGGCCATGGAGAGCGGGCGTGGCCGTCCTCGTCAGCCTGCAGCACAATACCAGCGGAGCTCATCTGCTTACCTTCAAAAACCCAGTCACACCTGATCAGAGAAACGAAGGTGGCGCCGCTGCGTCGAATTCCTGACCCGTGGCATGGCTAAGTAGTCAGTCCTTCAGGCCATCTGATGGGGCCCCCTGAGGGGAGGTTTTACGGTGCTTCGTTTGCAAGTAGGGCCCGGTGTGCTTGAGGTGAACGTGGAGCACTCCCTCGGGCCCCAAAATTCAAAGTGCTTCTTTGTGTCCAAGAAGGGGGGAGCACTTTTCTGGCACAAATCAGCCCTCACCCCTCAGTTTGGAGCGAAGATAAAATTAAAGCGCTCCACGCGCACTTAAAGTAAAATCTAAGGCAAAGAACAGTTCAGTCTTCTCTTGTGGGAGCAGCAACTGCAGGCCATCCCACCCCACAAACTTCAGGGGCAGCTCTCTAGCCCTCCTTCAGCAGGTTCCTTTTTAGCATGGGTCTTTTCTCCCGAAGTCTTTTGTATGCCTGAGTCTTCCAACAGGAGGCAAGCGCACACAAACTCTTGGTGATTCTTCACAAGCAGGATACTACAGCAGGGCAAAAAAAGTCAGTCCTTTTCCTCCACCACAGACCGAAGCAGCTACTGCAGGCCAACTCACCCCTCACTCAGAAAACTTGGCGGAGTCCTCTTTTTCCTTGAAGTCATCTAAAGTCCTAGGATTTTAGGTGAAATACTTATACCCCAAATGGTCATTGTTCTGTTTGAACCCAGTCCAAACCAGTCCTGTCCTCCCTGGTACAGCATCACCACAGGGGGTCAGAGACATCATTGTAAAAATGGAGGCAGAGCCTATTCAGGTGCGTGCAAAACTCCTCCCGCCTCTCTAAATGCAGACCAGGTCTAATCAGCCCTCCGATGAGTCACCCAGGCAAAACCGGGCACACTACAACCCCCGTGACTGTCTAAAGTGAATGCACATCCCAGCTCCGGTAACTCAAACACCAGACACTGAATGCACAAACAGCCAGAGGCACACAGCACTGTTAAGTAAGAAAATGCCCACTTTCTAAAAGTGGCATTTTCAAACACAGAATTTAAAAACCACCTTTACAAAAAGGTCCGTTAATAAATCCTGAGTTCAGAGAGCCTAAACACAATATTTCTATCTTTTCCCTATTGCAAGTTACACATGTAAAAATGTTACTGTGCGACCCCAATGTTAAGCCTATGTGACAGATAGCCTTTCAATAGTGAAAAACGAAATACACAGCATTTCACTATCCGGACATGTCACACAGACACCAGTACATGTCCTACCTTTCACATACTCTGCACCCTGCCCATGGGGGTACCCTGGGCATACCATAGGGGTGTCCTACATGTAAGGAAAGGGAAGCTTTGACCCTGGCAAGTGGGTGCACTTGCCAAGACAACATGGCAGTTTACAACTGCTCATGCAGACACTATAGTGGTAGGTCTGAGACACATTTACAGAGCTACTCATGTGGGTGGCACAACCAGTGCTTCAAGCCCACTAGTAGCATTTGATCTACAGTCCCTGGCACACACCGTGCACTTTACTAGGGACTTACCAGTAAATCAGATATGTCAATCCAGGAGGGGGGTGCGCCAGAGAATCGACTAGGAAGATGGCTGCACTTACGTGAGGCCCTGCCTTCGGGATCACAATCCGACAAATATCCTAATTCCCGTGTAGCCAACTGGGGAGCAAAAGACGCCCATCGTCATCTGCTGCTACCCAGATGCCACCTCGAAAACACAATCTGAACGAAAAAGGACGCATCACAGGAGCAAATAGCAATGCACACCCGCTAGCTGCAGAGCCCAGTCCCTGAGAACAGCGGAGGCCTGTCCAGCCGTAAAACTGTAGTGCAGCAAGAATCCGAACTCTCCCTCGGCCAATCGCGGGAGCGCACACGGCCTGCTACCGACCGGAGACCACAAAAAACGCGCAGAACAGGTTGCATCGAATAGACCGGAGTTGCAGAGACATCCAAGTGGAAAGCGATGGAGATAACAGATCAGCCTAGTAGTGCTTCCTGCAAGGACCAACACAACGAAACGGCCTCAGGCGAGCTGATTAGTAGTTTAGTGCCGGTAAGAGTTGCAAGGCCCCACTGTCTGCAGTGGGCCGAACTGGTGGAGGGGAGAGGAGCAGAAGGAAGGAGCTGCAGTGGGTAGCGCCGCAGACTGAGTGAGAGTGGGGCCTCCTGCAGGGGTGGCCCAGGCAGGCCTAGCTGCAGCTTGCGCGAGGCCCGGGAAGCTCCTGCTCACCTCCGTGCCCGGACCCCAGAACAGGACGTGCTCCGGAGCGGGCTGCAACCGCAGATGCGGCCCTGCCCGCGCCAGAAAGGGCACTAGCATTGAGTGCTGTCCCCAATGTACCAAACGTATCAAGACTCCATGGGGATCGATGAACATAGATAACTGAAGCCTTCAAGCTGCATAATAGTTACCATGAGGGAGGCCCGAAAGAATTGTGCTCGAACCAGGGCTCAGGCTGGGAGTGCAATACAGGCTGACCAGCTAAATACATTCGCACACTGAGGAACTGGGAAGCGTTCTTTTCGTCCGCCACCGGTCTTGTGCCCTGTGGCTTACTTGAACACACGCCTCTGCACCAAACGATAGTCTGCTTACCTGCATACAGACACCGGATCACCCCTCCTGTATTCATCACACGTGGGCCAGTGAACAATCTCCTCCCCCCGATGAGGTGGGAGCAACCGATATAAGAGAGCAAAGAAACTACCCAAACTACCATTAGAGACGTGGCTACGCCAGCGTAAACACCGGGAGGGACACTGGGGTTGGTGAGCAGAAGATACAAATCTTAAAAGAGGCCCCTACTGTATGCTGCCCCTGGAACGGTAGGAGCAGATCGACCTAGGCTAGACCTGCAAAGGAATATCATTAACAAGATTGGGGGTAGTGCTCTCAATCAAACATTATCACAAACGCTACTGGATTGTGCAAAAAAAAAATCACCCGTTCTTCTCTCAAGGGGTCAGTAGACCCTGAGCCGCTCCTTAATATCCGTACAAACTGTAGAAATGGGGCGCACGGAAGCGTAGCAAACTAAACTACCATCTGAGGCCCGTAAGTCGACGCGGGGCCCGGCGGGGGAACCAGCCATGAATTCAGCAGATCACCAACACTCATAAACCCAGACTTATGACTCTGACATGCATTCCCTACTATTGGCCATGCACCACAGCCTGAACTCTGTAGAAGCCAAAATGGATACCATGATTATGTGCATGGACTTCATCATGCAGCGGCTAGAAAAGCAGGATGTGCGCATAGGTGAAGTCGAACAATGCGTAGCTAAAATCAAGGACACTTCTACACAGCGGGGGGATCAAATGGAACGCCTCCTATGAACCATGGAAGACTACGTGGATAACATGTTGCTGACTCGGTTTGAAGCTTTGGCGCTGTCTAAGCAACTAGTGGTGGAAAGGGTGCATAGATCGTTAGCAGCAAAGCCACCGCCAGGTATGCTGTCCAGACCCATTCTAGCCCAGTTATTAAATTATCTTGACCGCGACCTGGTGCCAAGGAAGAGGGGAAATTCAATATCCTTCTACCCAGAATTTACAATGGCGGTACAGGAAGCACGCAGAAAATACCTGCCTGTAAAGCGAAAATTACAGCAAGCAAATATACCTTGACCATGCTCTACCAATCCCAACTACGCATAACAGTGCAAGGGAAATATCACATCTTCACTAATCCACAGCAAGCCCAGGACTATCTACGGAGGAGGAGTAGGTGGCAAGCCCCTGCTGCCGTATAAAACTGGAATTCTAGACCCTCCACTCCGATATCCGAAAATGATTGAATAAAGTCATAAACCTCTCTAAACACCCGAAAACTCCTTTTATCAGCGGCTGTACTGCCGCATCTGCTGGGACTCGAGCAACGCATTTTCACGAGCCCAATCGATGCAAGACGGCAAGAGCTTTGTTAATGCCGAGGACACGAGATACGCAAATTGACATGTTATCATCCAAGCACAGCCTACACAATCTTAGCCCAGATCCCTGGAGATGAAGGAATGCTCTGCGGGAAATCGAAGAATCCTCGAAGATACGGACTGCTGATCTTCTCCAGGGCACCCTTGTCTGAGCGATGGTAGACGTCTGGACCTCTGGGACATCCCCCAAGCTGGAATTCCCAAATGAATTGATAAACCTGCACGGAGTGAAGCATAAATGCCATATTATGCTTCTTATTTTTCTATCCGCTTTTTTTTTCCTTTCCTATTATCTTAATGTTCTATTATGTTTGGCACTTTGTTCCTTTGTGATTGTAACAGGGAGGGATTCGCCGATTGGACTGTTGTGTGGGAGGGGGACCATGCAAGAGGGGAATGTTCTTGTTACATTGTGCTAGATTATTGTTATCACATGAGAGACCGACCTTAACTGCGGACTGTAGGTCTTGTGCCTATTTACTGATAACACAATTATCACATCAGTCACATGAGTACACCAGAAACTGCTAAGAACCCACACTATAATTCCCTGTCCTGGAATTTGTGGGGGCTGGGAGATCCTCGTAACGAATGCACTTTGTAGGATACATGGACAGGCATCCCATCCATATAGCGATGCTACAAGAAACGTACTTTGAACCCAGTAAAAAAACAAATTTTGCTAGAAGGTGGGCCTCACATACATGCTTTGCATCATACTCTACTTACTCTAGAGGTAACTGCTATACTGATTAAGCGCAGCATCCCAGTTCATTATGGAGGCACCCATCTAGACCCGCAGGGACGCTACTGCCTGATGTGGGGAAAGATCGCTACTCACTCAATCACACTAGTCCACTGTTACAGACCAAATACAGACAACCAACCCCTTTTTTTATTGCAAACTCTGGCGCATCATTCTCAATGATTTTATCATGCATCTTATCTTGGGGGAGGAGGGGAGACTTACACTAGACGAGAGAAAAGATAGATCAAGCAGTGATTCAATACAACATAACTGGGCAGTAAAATATCTGAGGCATAATCCAAGACCACCTCTTGGCATGTTTTACTCTGGCGTACACGCCAGCTGGGTCCCGGATAGATTACTGGATTATCTCGATAGGCCTAGACACGTGGCTCACCAGTGCGGAGCACTTGGCACATACATATTCTGATCACTCCCCAGTACTGATGCAACTTTCGAAAGTCCTGGCATGGTATTAGCGCATATAGGGAGGCCTCCTAGATTCTCTAGTCATATCTTAGAAGTTGAAACCTCTGCGGGAAGTGCGCACAAAGAGACTGCCGTTATTCTTCAGACATTCTCTGCTCAGTACACTGACCTGTACGCAACGGTCAGGGAAAGACCAGTAGAAATAGCCACATAACTTGAGGATATCACGCTAGCATGGATTGAAGGTGCCCATAGGGAATTTCTAGCAGCTGAAATTGAAGTGAATGAAATCAGAGCAGCCATGATGCAATTAAGATCAGGAAAGGCACCGGGCCCTGATGGTTTGCCACCTGATTTTTATAAGTGTTACATAGAAATTCTGGTGCCCATCCTTAACCGCATGCGTGCGGCATGATTCCCCCCCGTACGCTGACAATTTGTAAATCCCTTTATTCATGACGAGCTGGGCTCGTCATGAGCGTGCGAGGAGGCTACCTCATGACGAGCCCAGCTCGTCATGAGCGTCGAAGGGGTTAAGAAAGTTTATGTGGAAGCCAACACGACTGGCATACTGCCACCAACCATGCGTGAAACAATGATTATCTCCCTTCTGAAACCAGGAAAATCAGCAACCAAATGCAAAGCTTACAGGCCACTATCCCTCATAAACTGTGACACCAAGATACTGCCTAAAATACTAGCCACTGGGCTCAGTCTGCTGATGGACAAACTGATATTACCAGACCAATCTGGATTCGTACTTGGGCGGGCCACCTCTCACAACTTGCGTACCCTATTTGCAATAATACAAGATATAGATTCAAACCTTGGGGCATGGCTGTCTTTCTGGACGCTAGGAAAGCATTTGGTTCACTAGAGAGGTACTGCCTATTCGGTGTACTGAAAAGAATAGGCCCCCCCCCCTTCCCTATCCTGGGTCCGTCTACTGTATAATCAGCCACGTACGAATGGTACAAATCAACAACTGCTGCCCCCCCCCCCCAATAGATATCTTGTGGCACCAGGCAGGGTTGCCAACTATCACCTCTGTTATTTGCTCTCGCAGTTGAGCCCATGGCATCAAAATTGCGGCAGCATCATAGGGAACACGAGCTGCGATATCCAGAAAAGCACCTATTCTCCAGTATTAGGGGTGTCTTTCATAGATTTACATGCTTGAATATTCCCCGTCGTCGAAGTGGGAGTCCCACGGTACATAAAATAGCAGTAAAACATGCATATATATATTTGGAAAAAATGACATAATTATACATATATAAATATAGATCAATCCGATATAAAGATATCATACAGTTAAGAAAGTACCATAGAACAGAATAGGCCCATAGCAGCCTAAGGGAGAATTCACTTTAGTAACTTAACAGTGTCATTTTAATGGTCCACATTCCAGCCAATCAGGCTGCAGCACCCTCTAGAACCTTCTCCTCAGAAGCTCAAGTCCTCAGATTTTCTACCGCACGTCGTGTGAAGGGAGACTCCCTGAGCTCTGCTCAGTTTTCTACTTCATAGCTCATTTCTACTTGACAAATGTCTTCCTCAAGGAAATCTTTATTTAGACCATGTTCATCCTGTGGCAAACTGAGGCCGTTTCATGAAGATCCACACAGTAAATGCATCCACTGTCTCTACCCGGACCACGAAGTCAAGAACTGTAAGTACTGCCGTACTTTTTCTGCTAAAACTTTAAGAGACAGAGCGGCCCGTCTCCTTCTGCGGCTAAAGAAGTTGAAGACATCTGAGTCAGTGATCTCGGACGTTGAGAGTGTCTCTTCATTTCATTCCAAGACCTCTCAGAAGCGTGGGTCAGAGACGGAGATGCCCTCTCCATTCCTCAAGAAAGAGACTTGCTGAAGTCTCTAAGAATGTCTCACCACAGGACTTGCCTCCAACGCCTACGGGACATGGCTCGTCGACGGGCTCGTCGACGCGTCCGTCGACGACAACGACGAAATCAGTTACTGCTGTCTCTACCTCAACGACGACATGTTCAATGTCTTCAGGGACTACGTCGACGACGTCCACCTCGTCGACGACGATCCATGAGGTGAGACCCATTACCTCTATCATTAAGATCTCGTCGACGATTGCCAAGTCATCATCGTCGACGAAAAAGCCTCCCGTTGACGCATCCATCTTCGTCGACGAAATCAACACCGTCGTCGACGGGACCCAGCCTGTCGACGGTAACCTCTTCGTCGACAGTGACAACTCAGTCGACGGTCCCACCTTCGTCGACGAGAACAATTCCGACGACGAAATCCTCGTCGACGGTGACATCTGCGTCGACGCTACCCTCTTCGTCGACGACGCCGTCGACGGCGAAAAAACCTTCGTCGACGAAGGATAAAGGAAAGTCACATTCGTCAGTGGCTACAGATTCTTAGTCAGCGGACCCAGCGCTGGCAATTCGGCCTCATTCTGAATCTTCTGCCGCTTCGTTGACGGGCCCGTCAACTTCACACCATACACTGGCCACAGCCACCACCTTCACAGTGGTCACTGCTTCAATGGTTAAAAAACGGGTGCCTCTTCTGCATTTAAGTCCTGTACAGAGTGGCTCTGCTCTTCCTGAACAATTGTTTCAGTCCACGGAGGAGGACTGTAATGATGGCTCATATGTCGATGATGTTTTTCGACCTGCGTCTAGCTCCTCGGAGCTTAATATCAAGTGCCAGGACTATGACGAGGAGGAGGAAGAGGAAGCCGAAGATGGGGCACATCTTTTTCCCTGTGGACCACTCTGAAACACCCTTAGCGGAACAAATGACACAAATACCTCTCTTTAGTGTCTAATTTGCAGCACATGCTGGACGATTATATTCGAAGGTTCCCGCCATCTCGGCCTGTTTCTCCAGCTCTGCAACCTCCTCCACAACCACAAGTTTCTCTACCTACAGTGCCACACAGCTCACCTGTACGCCCTCAGCAGGATACTGATAATGAGAACCAGGACCCTCAAAACACAGATCAAGATGACGACGACAATGTCCTCACTGACTGGGATAATTACAGGGCTCAAACACCCTCTACTCCGCCAACGTCGCCACTAGCTTCGCCGCCAGTGGACATTGGCAGCTTTCACAACTTGATGATCCGTGCTGCCAAAAGGTTTCACCTGACTTTAGAGGTCCAGCAGACAGACTGTTTTTTTATATGATTTCCAGGATCTTCCTCAGAGACAAGCTCACACCATCCCGATCACGATCACATTTGGGAGGAAGGTCTCAAATTAATGGAGCGGCCTAATTCGATCCCGGCCGTTTTACCTAGACTTGATAAAAAGTATAAAGCGCCTGCAAATTCTCCAGCATGCCTCGTTTCTCAACCGAAAGCGGATTCTGTCATCACACAGGCGGCTCAGAAAAGGTCTCGCAATCCTGCCACACCTCTCACATCTTCTCCTGATCAAGAAGGACGCAAATTGGATTCCATAGGGAAAAAGTTTACCACTATGGCGGCCACAACAGTTAGGGCGGCTAATTCCCTAGCAATTCTTGGACGGTATGACCGCCAGATGTAGTCCGAAATGGCAGCATTACTTCCACAAATTCCAGACGCCATCCGCGCAGAAGCGCAAGCCATTTTACAGGATGGAGAGAAGATCTCTTCAGAGATAATCGTCTGTGCTGTCGACATCTCATCTACGGGATTCAGGCAATTGGCTGGGGCCGCTGTGTTGCGACGCCAAGGATGGCTCAAGTCAACTGCATTTCGTCCAGGGGTTCAAGCACTCTTGATCTGCCCTATGATGGCGATTCACTCTTCGGCAAACATGTCGATGACGCTCTCGAATCTATAAAAAAGGATACGGATACGGCCCCGGCTTTAGCAACGCTCCAATATAAGAAACAACCGTTTCGAGGAGCACGTGGTAGGGGCGGCAGCTCTTCTACTTTTCGTGGCTCCAACCAATATCTTTCCTATAACGACAATAGACAACAAAATAACTACCAGTCTCAAAATCGCCAGACCAATTCAAGGCCATATCAGAGAAAAACCACGTACAGAGGTGGTTCCAATGCTAAAAAACAGTGACAATCCCAGCGTAAAGTACACACCGCCTGTGAAAATTGGAGGTCGGATCCCCAAGTCCATCTTAAATTGGTCAAACATCACCTCCGATCATTGGGTCCTGGATGTGATCTCAAAAGGACATACTCTAGAATTGATAAAATTTCCTCCCAACCGCCCACCTACCGGTCCGCCCCCTCCTCATTACAGAGAACTATTGGCTCAAATCAAAGTGATGATCAAAAAAGGGGCTGTCTAAGTGGTACCGCAGGGGCAGCAGGGCAAGGGCTTTTACTCCCGCTTCTTTTTAATCAAGAAAGTCGGGAGAATGGCTCCCTATTTTGGACTTGCGGGCCCTGAACAAATTCATCACAGCAAAAACTTTTCAAATGTTAACACTGCTTCAAATTTTAAATTACCTCAATCCCGGAGAATTCTTCTCCACTATCGACCTCCAGGATGCAAATTTTCATGTGCCAATCCACCACAAACACAGAAAATATCTTCGTTTCACAGTCGGACACCTGCACTTCCAGTTCAAAGTCCTGCCATTCGGCCTTTGCTCAGCACCGAGGGTCTTTACAAAGATCATGGCTCCGGTGGCTGCTTTCCTGCGCCTGCAAGGCATCCAATTTTACCCTTACCTAGACGACTGTCTTATAAAGGCTCCGTCATACCAGGTGGCGCATCAGCACACTCAGGTCTGCATCTCGCTTTTTCGAACCTTTGGTCTTTCAGTCAATCGCCAAAAGTCACACTTTCGCCCATCACAGCAGCGAGATTTTCTAGGAGCCTTGCAAGATTCTCAACTGGCAAAGGTGTCTGTCTCCCAGGAACGACAGGACCGCATACTCTAGATGGTACTTTCCCTGCAGTCAAAACAGTACGTTTCTGTCCGGATGTTGAAATCATTCCTGGGCATGGCTTCCTCTTGCATACATCTAATTCCACATTGCAGACTGCATATGAGAGTCGTACAAGAGAAACTAGACAAGCAGTGGAAACAGATCTCGGGGTCGTTCAACGAAAAGATTCACCTCACGCCCCGCATTCATTCTGCAACATCTCCATGGGACGCCCTTTTCAAGACCCGACTCCGACACTGACGCTCACAACAGACGCGTCATTAGAGGGCTGGGGAGCACACCTCGAAGTGGAGTTCGGGACTTTTTATTTCCGTCCAGAGGTGTCAGGGACAACACCCGAAGACCCCGGAGTTCAACCTGTCTTGGTACACAAACAAACAGAAACACGGGCTTCTCGATGGTGGCGTCAAAGACCAAAGGTTTATTACTGCAGGGACACAGAAGTCACAGAAACTACACATGGGCAGTATCTAGGAGCCTGTTCGATTTGTACAAAGAGGATTGCTCCTTATATACTAAATATTGGGCTTCAGGCAAATTCTTTACATGTTACCACAGTTCTAAATATTCGTGTCTTAAACAATAAATATTTGGCGTTGCACAGGAATCGTCAACAGTATCTGATGTCAAAACATTACGAATGAGGGGTTCCCACTAGTCCATCATAATCCCATGTCAATTCTTCATTCAAGACCCGGACCGCCTCATCGTAAATTTCGTTACCTCCCCCTAATAAAGGCCCAGAAGGAAAGGAGCAGAGCCAGGTGTAGAAGATAGAAAGACAGGATAAGAAATGTTTGTGGGTCGTAAATGGGCACGGTTACCAGCTTCGGCCGCCTAATCATGATCAGGCCAACGAACACAAGAACCAGTATCGCAGGACTGGCCTCAGGCTGGGGAGGCAGTTCTTGCCGAGTCATGCTGCTACAGCGTTGCTGGCCTAAGGTGCACGTGTCACTAGCAAGGTGAATTGCCGGTTAAAGCCTACGTGTCCTTTAATGAAAAAAAGAGATCATTGCGTGTCCATTGACTATGTGAGGGCAAGGAATACAAAATGGCTTCCGTGTTCTAAAATGGATGCCACGGGTAGAACAGAAATGTGTTTGTAACTGGAGTGCTCTTGCTCGTAGCATAGCGAAAACACCAGGATGTACTAAATGGATCATTTGCGGTTCACTGATACCAAAATTATGTATTTACGACAATGTTATAAACACGAGTAAAATCGTCACGGAACCTCAGACCCTCCTTTTGCCCTTACATAGGCAATTACTTAGTCTATATCAGAGTCAGAGTCTAATTCTATGCTCATTAGGTCAGTGACATGTCGTTGTATCATCATCCTGTCTCGTGTCTTTTCTCCTAATGTAGGTGGTTTTCTGAAACAGGTTGCAGCACAGAGGCTACACAGAGCGGGACCACATTGGATAATAAGACAGCACGAGAACAGACATACTAGGATGACACCAATGACCGTCAGAACCTTCCATCCCCACTCTGATACCAGAGTCCAAAACCACTCCATGAAGGACCAGTTTCCCTTATCTACGTGTATAGAGTCGGAAATCTTATGTAGCTTAGAGATTGCTTCATAGACTGTTGGAGCATTATTTGGAATAAAGACACAGCAGCTCGATTGGATCATTCTGCATACCCCACCTCGATCTGCAAGTATTACGTCTAGAACCATACGGTTCTGCAACGTCATGAGACGATCCGCTTGAAGCTCAGCAGTTAAGTTACTAAGGGCACCAGCAGTTTCTGTAATAGTAGATTCAACTACTCGTGTTAGTTGGCGTATACTTCTACTATTAGCCATAGGCCCCCAAAACGGAAGGAAACCTTTGAAGAAGTCTCCAGCTTCTTGACCAGCGGTATCTTCCTTGCTGAAGACACCTCTTGCTACTCTGGTTTTGTGATAATCTGAAGAAGCAGTGTATGTCGGAGGTAACAATCGAGCAATATAACATGAACCTGAAAAGTCAGCAGGCAGCCATGTATATGCTCTGTCCTGACAAATGAAGTAGGTACCCCTAGCAGTCAGAAAGGCAGGGGAGGAGTCAGACGGAAATACGTAAGTCTCAACGCACTCACTGCTCCCTAGCTGAGCTCTCGGATTTCTCCCATTTCCTTGCAAACAGACCTGACCTCGGTGAGGCACGACCCAAACTGAAGTGGAGCTTTTACGCTTGCTTTCTCCCAAACCAAGGCGGTACTCTGTAGAGTTCCAAGTCAAATACACCAGCAATTCATCTCTAGGATAAGATGGAGTATTATTGACGTCTTTAATCATATCAATAATTCCCTGGACTAAAGCTTTGTTGGCTGAGTTGTATTTAGTGGACCGTGGTGGACGCGGAGGATAGGTCTCAAGGGCATATGAAAAAATGGTCTGAAAGGCCTGAAATGATCCATTATAGCTAAAAGGCAAGACTAGATAGGGAATGCCTTTATCCATAGTGTGAGGTATCAAACCACACACCCAGCAGTCTGTAGTATTAACTATCAGTTGGTGTTGATGCAAGAGCTGTACAAATGTATTGTTAATAAATTCTGAGCGTCGAGCTTGTTCGTGTTCAGGAAATGAGTGAAAAGAATGCATAGAAGAAACCGTAGAAGTAGCAGGATCAAGGGAAGGTACTGTAGTTACTGGCTTAAAAATCAAATGTACACCAAAGACGATTCCACCCACCAACGTTATTAAAACAATTAAAAATGTAACTGCACATTGCATTAGAAAGCATTTGCTGTGTAGTATTCTGTTCAGTCTATTTCTGCGAACATAAATTACATTTTCTCGTTGTAGCTCAGGAAGCTCCATCTTCTACGACCGTTCGCGACCACTGATGATGTGTACGTAGATGAAAATGCCTCTATCAGCCCTGGGAGTTCCCAGAACTAACAGAAAGATCGACCTTGTGTCGGACCCCCGCAGATTCAACTAGGCACACAGCCACGACCCTACGGCTACCCAGACGGCAAGGCAATTTTAAAACAAAAAGAAACAATACATAGTATTAGCAAACTTCCTGGCTGGAGGTAATGTATAGCAAATTCAAATCTGAAAATAGGCAGTTTCCTGCTTTATTTGTCCATATTGCGAGAACGCAAGTTGTATCTCAGTTTTGCAGGAGCTGTCTGATCTGGAAACAATGTATTTTCAGCTGACGTTGCAATGTTCACGTTCGCAGATGACAAATGTTCTTTTGGTACAGATGACAAATGTTCAGGGTTCAAAAGAGCAGTTTCGGGAGGAGAGTCAGAATTTGGTGAATCCGTGATCAGTTCTGCATCGCTGAAAGGTATGAACCTGGGGATTTGTTCCGTTTCAGAGGCACCGATTCCTTTCTTTACCCAGTTGTCGTAAGGAAGTGGCAGAGGCACACGTTTAGCATGAGTCGTATGGATCCAATTTCTTCTTCCGGCCACACGAATAGCAGTTCTCGTTGCTAGCAGGACTTGGAACGGGCCAATAAATCTGGGCTGAAGATTTTTCGTTCTTGCAAAATTTCGGATGACCACCTGATCACCCGGTTTCAGCTGATGGCCTGGACTCTCCGATGGCTTTGGCAATGCATCGAAAACCTGTTGGTGAATAAGACTCAATTTAGCAGTCAAGTCGAAAAGGTAATCAATTAACATTGGGTATTCCAGCTGCTTAAATTCTTTCGGTCTAGGTACCCCCCAAACATTTGCAGGACGACCGAAAACTATTTCGTAGGGACTAAGCCCTACTCTAGAATGTACAGTTGCTCTTGTTGATAGCAAAGCCAAAGGCAATGCGTCTGGCCAGGACAAACCCGTGGATGCTTGTATCTTAGCGAGTTTCAGTTTAAGGGTGCCATTGTAACCCTCGACTAAACCCGCGGACTGGGGATGATTCGCACTATGAAATTTCTGTCTAATCCCTAGGCCGGCACACACACTCTGCATAACTTTCCCTACGAACTCACTTCCGTTGTCTGACCATACAATCCGTGGCATTCCGTATCTGGGGAAGTATTCTTTAAGAAGAATTTTGGCAGTGGATAAGGCAGTATTGTCCTTCAGTGGGTATGCTTCGATCCATCTGGAGAAAGCACAAACTACCACTAGGACGTATTTCAGGTTATTACAACGATCCATGTGAATGAAGTCTAGCTGGATCACTTCAAAGGGGCAGGAAGGAGGAGCGAAGTGACCTGCAGGTGTGGGGATTCCCTTGCCAGGATTATGCATCAAGCATACCATACAATTCCTCACCACTCTCTCTGCACACCTACTAATCCCGTCATTCTTCCAGACCGGAGCCAACATCTTACAAATCCCTTTTGAACTGATGTGCGCTGTTCCATGTGCCATCGTCACTACTGCAAGCACATACGCATCAGGCAACATCCAACGTTGTTGTTCCGACAAGTCAATCCAACACCCACTCGAGTCCAATTTACCCGTGCTCTCTTTCCATGCAAGTTTCTCCTCCTCAGTCGCCTCTTTCTGAATTTCTTTCACGCTTTCCACTGTGTCTTCACACATTCCAGACTCAGAAATCCATCTTGCAGACGTTGCAACATACATTCTACTCATCATATTTCTGGCTGTCTGTTTTGCGATCTCATCAGCAAAAGCATTCCCACGACCAACATCATCCGTGATTGCTTTATGAGCACTGCATTTCACAATCGCAACTTCAGTCGGTAAGGTTAGAGATTCCAACAAGTCATTAACTAGCTGACCATGTTGAATCTTAGTCCCATGGGACGTAATGAAACCTCTCTCTTTCCACAAACGGCCAAAACTATGGGCCACGCCGAACGCGTACTGACTATCTGTGAACACGTTCACTCTCTTTCCCTTAGCTAAAACGCACGCTCTTGTTAGCGCGATCAATTCTGCAGCCTGGGCAGAATTCTGACTCACTCTTGCAGTCTCCACAATCGTACTCAAGGTCGTTACTGCATAAGCAGCAGTCACATCACCATTCTCCAATTTGAAGCAAGACCCGTCAACATACAACGTGCCATCTGGTTCTGACAACGGAGTGTCTTTTAGGTCGATTCGTCCTTTTGTTTCTTCCTCAGTTCTGAAACAACAGTCGTGTCGTTCGGGATCACTCGACTCTTCGCTAGTCGGCAACAATGTTGCTGGATTCAATATATTGCATCTTTTGATCTGAATATGACTAGCTAACAGTGTCAGTTCATAACCTGATAATCTAGCACTGGTAAGGTGTTGCGTCTTGGTTCGGTTCATGAGTGTATCCACAGCATGAGGAACCATGACTACTAGCATGTTGTTCATTACTAAACCAGCAGATTGTCGAATGGAAGCTGCAGCTGCGGCTGTAGCTCTCAAGCAACTAGGCAATGCTCTAGCTACTGGATCTAATGTTGATGAAAAATACGCACAAGGGCGTTGTTTATCACCAAATTTCTGCGTCAAAACACTCAATGCACAACCTTCTCTCTCGTGGAC
The DNA here is from genome assembly GCF_964261635.1 of Lissotriton helveticus. Lineage (NCBI taxonomy): Eukaryota > Metazoa > Chordata > Amphibia > Caudata > Salamandridae > Lissotriton > Lissotriton helveticus. The sequence continues at coordinate 2,135,011,766 of NC_136057.1, forward strand.
ATAGAGCGTGAATGGCTTACTGTAGTCGGGTGTACCCAATACAGGTGCTGAACACAGTGCATTTCGTAACTCAGAAAAACTCTGTTGACATTCAGCAGACCATGGTACCGGACTCGGGACACCTTTCCCAGTCAAGGCTACCAATGGTTTTGCTAGAAGAGAAAAATTTGGGATCCATTGCCTACAATATGAGGTAATACCCAAAAAGGCACGTACTTCTCTCTGCGTGCTAGGAACGTTCATCTGTGTAATTGCTTTTATTCTCTCTGGGGTCAATTTCCTTCCCTCCTTTGACAAGAGATGACCTAGGTAGGTCACTTCTTGGCAGCAGTATTGCATTTTTGAAGGTGACACCTTGTGATTCAAATCTGACAAGTGATGCAATAAAGAAATCGTAGCTGTTTTGCAAGTTTCCTTGTCATCGGCAGCCACTAGAAGATCATCGACATACTGTACTAAAGCAGAACCACGAGGAAGTACGAAGGAATCTAACTGGCTTTTTAATGCTTGACTGTAAATGGATGGGCTTTCACAATAACCTTGTGGAGCGCGTTTAAATCTAAAACTTCGTCCTCCTAGAGAGAAACCGAAGATATCTCTGCTTTCCTCGGCTATCGGAATGCTGAAAAAGGCATTTTTCAAGTCGACAACCGAAAACCATGCTGCTGTAGCAGGAATCAACGTTAACAATGCAGTAATGTCTGGAACCACAGGAAACTGTGGGATCACAATTTTATTAACCTCTCTAAGATCAATTACGAACCTATATACTGGAGGCTTTGTAGGGTCAGTTCGTTTCAAAATAGGCAGTACAGGACTATTACAGACATTACCTCTAGTCTCTTCTACAACATCTTTCTTGATCAGGTCTTGCACTATCAGTAGGAGCGCACGCTCACCTTCACTAGAGATTCTGTATTGTGGAATTCGTGGAAGTTTGACATTTGCTTTCAAAGTTACTACATAGGGTGGAATTTCCAATAGACCTACATCATTAGGACCAGTCGCCCAAAGAGTATCAGGGAGTGAACGTAGCTCTGGTGGGAGCGCATCCATCGACAAGTACATCGGAGAGATTATTCTTTTACCCAACGTAAGCTGTACTCCTGCTGGAGAACAGTATAATGTCGCGTACAGGCGTTTTAACAAGTCTAAACCGAGCAGATTTTCGTTACAACCTGTCGTCAAAATCAGGGGTGCTTTCAATTGACGGGGTCCAACAGAAATAGACAAAGGACCAGAAACAGGGTTGTGAACAGGGGCGCCCGAAAAACCTACTGAAACGTTTGTTGAGCCAGACAAAGGTGCGCCAGGGAGTTTCGCATGTATGATAGAACTTTTTGCTGCACCAGTATCCAACAGAAACGGTTCGACTATACCTGATGTTGCTACTGCGACATAAGGCCCACTCTGATCTACTGGAACTGATACTACTCCCTCTCTTTGTCCATGGCTGTCCTAGTATTCACTTTGCTGACCTTCCTCACTAGCTTCATAATAGTCTTCAACATGATACTGTGGAGACCTATTCTGTTGGGCAGATTGTCCATTACGCTGGTCGAAATAATTAGAGGGGCGATCACTTGTCTGTGGAGGCATAGCACCTCGTCCTCGACCTCTAGAGTTCTGCATAGAACTACCACGACCTCTCTGAGCGGCCGTATCATTATTTTGCGCCCGAACTGGACAATCACTTTTGTAATGACCTTCCTTTTTGCAATAAGCACATTGATTCCATTGGTATTGTGGCCTTTGAAAATTATAATCCGTTCTTTGATATGACCCTTGCTGCATATTAGTTTGATTCATGCGAGGCGGATAAGCTTGCTGTAAAAGTACTTTAGTTTTTAAATCTTTCGTCTTTTTATCTGATTTTTCCTTCTCTTCTTTATCCCTATTTTCGTAGTACTGAGCAGTCGCAAGTATTTGCGCAGTCGTAGAGACAGCCCACGCACTTTCAGAATTCTTTAATTTACCACTAAGTTCTGGCAACAGATTGTGCACAAATTTATCAACAAATAATCTCTGGCCCCCTTCTGTGCTCATATCCTGACCACTATGATCTACGAAAGTCTCTTCGAATCTTGTGAAAAAGTCGGAGACGCTTTCGTCTTTCTTTTGTTTGCATGCGGACAATTTATCCCAGTTAACGCGTAATGCAGGCATTAAGGTTTTCATTAAATCGATTATTCTACCAGGCAAGTTAGCAATTAAAGGTTCAGGTTTGGAACCACCTATTTGTTGACCATCCGCTGCAGTTATAGCTGCCCAGTCACCACCTAGGGCAACTGGATGATTCTCTTTACGAATTTTAGCCCAAATTGGTTGCGGTACTACGTTACCAAATAGCAGATCTATGTCAGCAAGATTCAATACACAAGCGTCAACTGTTTGAGCCAACTCTTTGTAGTACCCTGCAGGATTTTTACGCGGATCTGGCAAGGCCTGTTTCACTGCTAATACTTCAGCTCGCTTCCATGGAATATGTATCCAGACTCTCTGGAATTGGGCCGGAGCGGCTGCAATACCAAGCGGTGCATTAGCTTGCACAGCTTCGCGCCAAATTGGTGGAACCTCTCTCATTGGATATTGACGATTTCGTTTCGTACTACGTTTCTCTAACTCTCTCGGTGAAAGAAGGGATGAGTCGGATCTATAACTTAAAATTAGTTCCATCGCTTCTTTTATATTTTGACCAACTATAATACCTGTAGCAAACTCTTTCTGAACATTAATTAATTCTCCTAAATTTGATTCAGGGTCATCCTCTTCCAATTCCTCACGTAGAAGGAAACACATTTCATCGAACACATATCGTTGTGTCGGTTCGTTCCATTGCATAAATGTATCTAATACATTTTGTACATTGTATCTTCCAACTTTCGAAACCCATCTAAGGGCAGTGGAATCTAGTATTCCTCTTTCTTCAGTACTGGGAAGCTGACTACGTCTCTGCACAGAGTCAGAGGTAGGAGTCTTAATCAGAGTTTTATAGAAGGGAGATAGAATATTAGAGACAGAATCAGTGATTCTTCGTCGAACAGAAAGCGGAGTCATAATATTAGCAGAGGCAGTGAATAGAGTAGCAGTTGGAACAGATAGATCAGGAACAGTAGGAGTAGCTTGAAAATTAGCTTGTGAAGTAGCAGGTGTGAGCGACACAGGCATAGGTAAAGAAGTCGGCAACCCTAGAAGAGGGGTTGTCGCAGGAACATTAATATTGACCACAGGAGGTACAGGAACTAGATTCAGGGGAGCGGGAACAGGGACACCAGGTTGTCCAGCAACCGGTAATTGAACATTCGGTATAGGTGGAGCCGTAGCACCTTGTGCATACGGTGGGGGTGATCGTAACAAGTAAGACAAAAGGGGATCCTTTTCAGGGTCCTCTACTGTCTTAGCCGTACTCGATGGCAAAGCAGGATAGCACTTGTCTATCGCTAAATTACGCTCTCTATCGGCCACCTCCATCGCTTTCTCAGACTCGTTGAGTTGCAGCTGCCTAGCAGACTGTTCTAAAGTCAACTCTTGCTCTTTCTGTACTTTCTTCAACTTTTTAATTTCTCTCTGTTTAGATTCTTTTCGCCAATAACGGAAAGAATCAAACATTGCCGGCCGGGCTTTCTTCTTAAACAACCTTCTTTCTAGATTATCGAGAACTTCAGGTTCGAAACTACCATGTAGTGGCCAACTAAGGACACCGTCTTTCTCTGTGTAGCGGATCCATACATCATTATAAGAGATAGGGCCCACACCAAATTTGCAATATAGATCATAAAGGGGAGTTCCAATCGGAGGAACCAAACACGAGTCCTCCAACCGGGAATCACTGTTGCAACTAAAACAAGACAACATACAATTTTTCCGACTTACCATTTTATAATCCGGAACACAAGACAAACAAGACACAAACAGAAAAGATGCGCACTCGAACCACGAACTTAGGCCTACCAGAACTGACAAATGTATCGATACCTGAACTGAACAGAATGATTATCGTAACCAGAATAACCAGTGATAACCTTACAGAACCGAACTGAACTGAGAACTAAAAGGATTATCCAAACAGGAGCAATCCTTACAAAATATTTAACTAGCAACCACTGAATACTTAACTGAGGCACTGAAGACGTCACCAAGGAGAAACCCGTCACGTTTCGCCGTACTGAGGACTGCACCTCGGGTCCAAGACAGGGCGACGGTCAAGGCAACGGAGCACTGCAGCCGTCTGAACGGGAACCCTCGTGGAAGAGGACGTCGGGGCCACTTTTGCGATATGCCGGGATCGATGAAGTGGGGCGCCTCCCTCTGAAATCTTCACACGAAGCTCCTCGAACTCTTCAGGCTTTTGGACCGGTACCGAATGACGTCGCCCCACGTTGGGCGCCAAATGGAGTTCTGGACTTTTTATTTCCGTCCAGAGGTGTCGGGGACAACACCCGAAGACCCCGGAGTTCAACCTGTCTTGGTACACAAACAAACAGAAACACGGGCTTCTCGATGGTGGCGTCAAAGACCAAAGGTTTATTACTGCAGGGACACAGAAGTCACAGAAACTACACATGGGCAGTATCTAGGAGCCTGTTCGATTTGTACAAAGAGGATTGCTCCTTATATACTAAATATTGGGCTTCAGGCAAATTCTTTACATGTTACCACAGTTCTAAATATTCGTGTCTTAAACAATAAATATTTGGCGTTGCACAGGAATCGTCAACAGTATCTGATGTCAAAACATTACGAATGAGGGGTTCCCACTAGTCCATCATAATCCCATGTCAATTCTTCATTCAAGACCCGGACCGCCTCATCGTAAATTTCGTTACCTCCCCCTAATAAAGGCCCAGAAGGAAAGGAGCAGAGCCAGGTGTAGAAGATAGAAAGACAGGATAAGAAATGTTTGTGGGTCGTAAATGGGCACGGTTACCAGCTTCGGCCGCCTAATCATGATCAGGCCAACGAACACAAGAACCAGTATCGCAGGACTGGCCTCAGGCTGGGGAGGCAGTTCTTGCCGAGTCATGCTGCTACAGCGTTGCTGGCCTAAGGTGCACGTGTCACTAGCAAGGTGAATTGCCGGTTAAAGCCTACGTGTCCTTTAATGAAAAAAAGAGATCATTGCGTGTCCATTGACTATGTGAGGGCAAGGAATACAAAATGGCTTCCGTGTTCTAAAATGGATGCCACGGGTAGAACAGAAATGTGTTTGTAACTGGAGTGCTCTTGCTCGTAGCATAGCGAAAACACCAGGATGTACTAAATGGATCATTTGCGGTTCACTGATACCAAAATTATGTATTTACGACAATGTTATAAACACGAGTAAAATCGTCACGGAACCTCAGAAGGATTGTCAGTCAAAGGAAAGTGTACTGCACTCCAACGCACTTGGCACATAAATCGCCTAGAACTTCTGGCAATCTATCTTGCCCTAAAATCTTTCCAGAGGGTAGTGCAGGGTTAATTGCTGCTGGTGCGGACAGACAACACCACCAGCATGCACTACCTCAACAAACAGGGTGGCACGAGGTCTCTTCTGCTCTCAAGACAAGCACAAGAAATATGGGACTGGGTGATTCACCATCAAGTCCATCTCTCAGCGATCCATGTGCCGGGTGTCTCCAATGTCCTAGCGGACTCACTCAGCAGGTCCCTCACGGACAACCACGAGTGGGAACTCAACCAACCACCTCTGGAGTTAATCTTCCGTCAGTGGGGTCAGCCACAGATGGATCTTTTTGCGACTGCCACCAACAGGAAATGCCAACGCTTTGCAAGTCGTCATCCCCACAGCGAGTCAAGCGGGAATGCATTTTCGATCAATTGGTCGAACTAATTCATCTACGCTTTCCCTCCGCTCCCTCTAGTTCCACGCCTGTTACACAGGATGAGGCTGCAACCCTGTCATGTCATCCTAATAGCACCCAGGTGGCCACGTCGCCCATGGTTGACGGACCTCCTCCTGTTTTCTCAGAGCGCTCGAATTCCGCTTTATCCTCTGCCTCACCTCCTGCCTATGAAGCAGGGGCAAATCTGCCATCCAGATCCGGCGTATCTCCAGCTACATGCCTGAAACCTGAACACAATGAGTTTGCACGTCTAAACATCGACTCCGATTGCAGAGAAGTGCTGGCTCACGCTCGCGCTCTATCCACCATTAAGACCTATCAACTAAAGTGGAAGCGTTTCTGTGGCTGGTGCCACTCTAAAGCCTTGGATCCAATGACCGCCAAGCCTGAACAGATTCTGCCTTTTTTCCTGTCCCTTGCAAAATCAGGACTTTCTCATTCCACTCTTAAAGTCTTCTTGGCGGCACTCTCTCGCTTCCGTCATGATGGTTCCACGTCATTATACTCCTCTCGGATTATCCAACAGTTTTTCAAGGGCCTTTTTCGGATGTTTCCACCCATTCGTCGCCCTCCGCCTGCTTGGCGTGTAAATTTGGACCTGTCTCAGCTCCTCCTACCTCCTTTCGAGCCCATCCTTTCAGCGGGCTTAAAATTCCTCAAGTGGAAAGTTGCTCTTCTACTTGCATTAACATCCTCCAGGCGAGTAAGTGATATTCAAACATTTACAATCCAACCTCCTTTTCTTCAGTTTTCTAAAGAAGCGGTTACACTACGCACCAATCCAAAATGTATTCCTAAGGTTCCAAGCGATTTCCACCTTAACCCCTTCAAGGCTGATGACGAGCTCAGCTCGTCATGAGCGTAACCTGCCGTGCGCTCATGACGAGGTTAGCTCGTCATGAACCGCGGGGTTTTTAAAATCGCCGCGCACAGCGGGAAAAGCCGCAGCAGCGATGCGGTTAATGAACCTGTCATCCTAAAAACATTTTTCCCTAATCCTCAGTCTCCTGCAGAACGGTCTTTCATTCTTTGGACTTACCGTTGTTTGAAATTCTACATTCAACGCACTGCACCTTTTCGAAAATCAGACCAGCTCTTCGTGGCCTATGGCCCAATCTGCAAAGGACAGCCAGTTACCAAACAATCCATCACTAGGTGGATCTCCTCTGCCATTGCCTTTTCCCATCAACGAGCTGGAAAGCCTCTCTCAGCTCCTATACGAGCTCACTCCACTAGGGCGGTGTCAACTTCCACAACCCTCTTTGCGGGAGTGCCTCTACGCCACATCTGTAGAGCTGCCACGTGGTCGAGCAGGCACACGTTTACGAAGCACTACTGTCTCGGATCAGCTGACGCCGCGGACGCCGCTGTGGGATTAGCGGTGCTACGGAATCTTTTCCAATAAAATGAGCCTCTGTTGCTTCCCGCCTCCAGTCATAAAGGTATTTTCTCTTGAATCATAGTATGCACAGTTTTACGTTGAATTGTGTTATGTACTTTGTTTTATGCTACCTTTGACTCATGTTGTGCTTTACTGCTTTCTATTCTTATTCAAGCATGTGAATCTATGAAAGACACCCCTAGAAAACATAAGTTACTTACCTGTAAACTGTGGTTCTCCAGTATTGGTGTCTTTCATAGATTCACATGCGGCCCACCCTTCCTCCCCTCAGAGGCTCTCTTCTCCTCATGCACTCTTGGTCAGTTTGTGCTTTGAGCTTCTGAGGAGAAGGTTCTAGAGGGTGCTGCAGCGTGATTGGCTGGAATGTGGACCATTAAAATGACACTGATAAGTTACTAAAGTGAATTCTCCCTTAGGCTGCTATGGGCCTATTCGGTTCTATGGTACTTTCTTAACTGTATGATATCTTTATATCTAATTGATCTATATTTATATATGTATGATTATGTAATTTTTTCATATATATATGCATATTTTACTGCTATTTTATGTACCGTGGGACTCCCACTTCGACGACGGGGAATATTCAAGCATGTGAATCTATGAAATACACCAATACTGGAGAACCACAGTTTACAGGTAAGTAACTTATGTTCTTAGTATACATGTACACGGAAGATATCACCTTATATCTTCGCGAGCCGCACATAAGCCTGAATCATGTTCACCGAGAGTTCATACGATTCGGGAGGCGGTCGGGAGTCACTATTAACTAGGATAAGTCCCAGATGATCCCTCTCACGCCGAACACACTCCAATTTCATTCAGACTACCCCCTGGAATGGTGCGATACTGAACTTAGATACTTGGGTATAGTAATCTCCAGCGACAAAGAAACAACGCTGAGGGCCAACTATGGCACTGCGGTCAACACCATCACAGAGTCAGTGGTCTGGTGGATTACATTGCCCTCATCACTTGCAAGACGTATTTCCCTAATTAAAATGATGATATTGTCATAGTTGCTTTATTTATTCACAAATATACAATAGTTTCCGGGGCATCCGTTCTTCCGCATATTGCAAACACAACTAATCAAACTCACTTGGCGGGTTCAAACAACCCTGAATACGATGGAGCACACTGACATAACCCTTTGAAATGGGCAGCTTCGAGGCTCCAGACATGGAACTGTACTACCTCTGTGCACAAGCACGCTTTGCTACCTATTGGTTCCAACCATCACCATAAATGCCACATCTAGCAATAGAAAAGGGCTAAATTACCCGCTCCCCACTACAGCATTTCTAGGGCCTAAACCTCCTTGCGCTGGACACTCCCACACAACTGTTGGCTGTACAGGGTCGGCATGGATAAAACTAGGTGAAAGACTAAACAAGGCAATGCTTTACTCCCCACTGCTACCCTTGCCCTACCACCCACATATCCCAGTTACCCATGAAGCGGCCTGCAAACACATGTTACAGAATAGGGGTGTCACCACATGGGATGGATCTCTACCATGACCAAACATTCAAAGACTGCACAACATTCTTTCAGGAGAAAACACACACCCCACTAGAGACGTTCATGTACATTAGAATTAGAGAAGATGTCAGAGCGACCACACCAACCTTCCCGATAGAACCCTCACCCTTAACATACTACATATATTATTACAAAACTCGCAACCTACACACGGTGTCTCGACTATACAGAGAAGCGCTAATGGAATACCCTGCATAGATAGGAAGGGAGCACACGGGATAGGACATGGAATTAGAAACCTCTTCCCCAGACAAACAATGGACATACTGTTGCAATCAAACAGCGGCAATATCACCCAGTAGCCGCCTAAGAACAATCCATTACAAATACCTGCAGCAGGTCTATTATACTCCGGCACACCTTTGTAGATACAAACTGCGGCCGGATGACCAATGCACGTGATGCTGGAGCACAGGGGCACTCTTCCTACACCTAGCTGTGGAATGGAAAATAATACACGACTACTGGATGAAGTTACTAAACGCTTTAACACACAAGTCGGAGCAACATATTCGCCCTTATCCTATAACCACACTGCTAGGCTATACATAGAAGATAGCCATACCACACTACAGGAAGCTCATATCATTGGGGCTGTTACTAGTGAAACGATAGGTTGCTTGTAGATGGGGGAGTGGAAGAGCCCCCAAATTCAAGAAATAGCTGAGTGACATGACCCATTGCAAAGATCAACTTACCATATATGTTGAGCTATTACCACCCCCTCTCAACCCGTGACATATTGGAACCGCTGCACAAGTACCTGCTAGAACAGGATAGCACTGCGGAGGACAATGACACCCGCTAGGACCTGCGGAGACGTAGGCATGGTGGACATGGCATGGTATGTGTGAAAACGGGGCAGAGGAGAGGGTCATGGAAGGCGCGCTAGCGAGGAACAGTAGATTATATGAGGGAGGTATGCTAAAAAATGTGGAACGAAAAAATGAAACTATGGTCAATAACCCACTATAACTAATAAAATACTGTCTGTAACCTAGGAAACATTTATCAACAGCACTATATATCAGTGAAATGTAACGTCGTTTGATTGGTTTTATGATGAAAATTCAACAAAAACTAAAAACATGCCAATCCTGGATAACCAATCACTGTCACAATTTATACAGACATATGTACTTTAGCACTGATCAGCAGTGGTAAAGTGCCCAGAATCCTATAGCTAATGAAACCGGGTCAGAAAAATAGGAGGCAAAAGGTTAATTTATTACGACTCCTGAGGCGGAAGCCGGGAGTTTAGGGACTCTAATATTAATTATACTGTGCTGATTACTTACTAGCATTGTTTTTAATTACCTTGTAGTTTGCACATTTCCGATTTTTAATTGCTCTGACCTTTTTGCACTTTGAGATGTCTCTGTCCCCTTTCACGCCGCTTTGCCTTACTTGTGGGAGCTTTACTTCAGGGACCACTGAGGCCTCAGGGAGCCGATTTAGGGCTTCGCCAGACCTCCGCCCTCGATCCCTCTCGGCATTTTCAGCGGCCGCCATCTTAGCTGAGGACTAGGACATCGCTCTAGTGTCCGGCCGATTGGGGGCCCAGACGCGATAAAAGAGCGTCTGTTCCCTCGTTCACCATAATGAATTACGACTCCTGAGGCGGAAGCCGGGAGTTTAGGGACTCGAATATTAATTATACTGTTCTGATTACTTACTAGCATTGTTTTTAATTACCTTGTAGTTTGCACATTTCCGATTTTTAATTGCTCTGACATTTTTGCACTTTGAGATTGCTCTGTCCCCTTTCACGCCGCTTTGCCTTACTTGTGGGAGCTTTACTTCAGGGACCACCGGGGCCTCAGGGAGCCGATTTAGGGCTTCTCCAGACCTCCGCCCTCGATCCCTCTCGGCATTTTCAGCGGCCGCCATCTTAGCTGAGGACTAGGACAGCGCTCTAGTGTCCGGCCGATTGGGGGCCCAGACACGATAAAATGGATCCCTCCTCTCGTCCGCGCAGCGGGCGCGCCGATGGCGCGCCAGAGGCAAGCCCGTCTGGGCCCGTCCGGGCCTGTACTGGGACCAGGGTCACCCCCCCTGGCCCTGGGCTTATTGATACCCATAGCACCTCCATCTGCTATTCCTCTTCTCAGCTGCGGGAACTTAACATACCCATCTCTAACTCACTTTGTCGAAACATGCCACCCCCCAGTTGCTTGGTGTCCGTCCCTGCTCCATGCCCCGGGTATAACTATACTCTTCCATGTCCTACTCCTTCTACGCTCAGCATCGGCTCCACACCTAAGCGCTATTTTCGTTCAGCTCTTATTAACGGCCGCTCCCTCCCGAAACACAGTTTAGAAATCAGGGAATTTATTGTATGTCAGGAGCTGGATATCTTGTTCATAACTGAATCTTGAGGAGATGCTGCCTCTGGCCCGGATTTCTGTTCAGCCGCACCGGAGGGTTTCTGTGTGGTAAGACAGGATAGAACCACGGCGAGAGGAGGTGGCCTAGCCATCATTCATAAAGGGGGTTTTCACTCCAAAATCGAACCTATGCACCAATTGGATTGCGAAGCCTGTACTTTTTCCATCACACTTAATCATAATCAAGTCTTTAAGGGAATTCTTATATACCGCTCCCCGGGCCCACATATCCGCTTCCTGTCGGCTCTTGATGAATTTACGGAACTCTCCTTGGGCCATTCTGACTATACTATTTTGGGGGACTTCAATTTTCATTTGGAAGTCGTAGGGGACAAAGACACCACCCAACTTATTTCCGACCTACTTGCAGTAGGATTACAGCAGCTGGTGGCAGCCCCCACTCATCAAGCAGTCCATACGCTGGATGGCTTGTTCACCAACAACCCCAACATCTCACTGTCTACAGTTCTCCCCGTAGTATGGTCAGACCATTCGGCAGTTATTTTCACTATTCTGGCTCATAACACCAACCCTCCGCAATCCACATCTCGTACTCCCATTAGCACCAGAGCCTGGAAAAACTTGGACTATCCTCTTCTGTCCAACATCTTAGCTGGATCCTCTTATGAGCCATCACCGCACCCTAGCCTACTGTCCAGCAGATACCAGGAATGGATTCTGGATGCCATTAATCAAGTAGCCCCAGCTAAAACCATTATTTCCAACCGGGCAACGCCATCTGCCCAATGGTTCACAGAGGACCTTCGACTACAACGGCAGTATTGCAGGAATTTAGAAAGGCGCTGGCGTAAGCACTACCTGCTTTCGGATAAGCAAACTTATAAAGATGCGCTAGCGTTATACAAGAAAGCTATCATTAAGCACAAAAGCACTTTTTTTCTTGCTCAGATTGAGTCTTCCCAGAACTCTGCTAGAAAGTTATTCCAAGTAGTCGACTCTCTCTCCAACCCTCCGACAGGGCCGTCCATGGAACCATCTCAAGACCTGTGTAACGCCGTGGCAACTTTCTTTTACACTAAGGTCACTAAGGTCATGAATATCTACGCATCTTTTTCCTCCCCTAAATGCTCGGATCACATTGATCCTTCCCTTCCGTCCTCCCCACTTATTCCTACTTTTTCTAACTTTCACAGGGTTACGACAGACCAGATTAGCAAGTTAATCACCTCTATTAAATCTGGGTCCCCATTAGATCCCTGCCCTCCGTCTATACTGAGCGCGCTAACGGAGGTTATTACTTCTCCGCTCACAGACTTATGTAACTCCATCTTCCAGGCAGGCATTTACCCTGAAACTTGGAAAAAAGCGGTCATCAAGCCCTTGTTAAAAAAGCCTTCCTTAGACCCCGCGGACTCAGCTAATTATAGACCTATCCCCCGCCTTCCATTCCCGGCCAAAATATTTGAAGCTATTATGAATAAACTGCTCTCGGGTTTCATCGATTTCCATCAACTTCTAGATGATACCCAGTTTGGCTTCAGGAAGGGCCATGGCACAGAGACGGCTTTGATAAAGGCCTCGGACGAGATCAGGACTATAATGGACCAGGGTGGGGCAGCGGTCCTTATACTTCTAGACCACAAGGATGGACCAGCCGTGGCTGCAAGATTCCAGGCAGGGATGGTGGCCATTAGCTCGTGGATGGCAAACAACTGCTTAAAGTTAAATTCGGACAAGACCGAGGTGATGACCTTTGGCAACCTTGCACCGGAATCGTCCTCTATCTGGTGGCCCAGTGAAATGGGTCCACCCCCCATTCCTGTTGCCAAGGTCAGAAACCTCGGTGTTATGTTCGATGAGAAGCTGTTGTTTAAACACCCCGTGAATGCGGTGGTCTCATCGTCCTTCTATACTCTAAGGAAGATCAAGAAGCTGTTGCCACATCTCCCTCCAGGGGCAGGGAAAACATTGATCACCACTCTTGTTTTCTCTAAAATGGATTATGGCAACGCACTCTTCCTCGGCACACAAGATCAGATCTTGACCAAACTACAATCGGTGCAAAATGCAGCGGACAGAATTCTGCTTGGCATCCCCAGCCGCCGCCCCACCTCTATGGCCATATGTCAAGAGTCGAATAAAGTTTAAGGCACTCTGTATTGCCTACAAGGCTATCCATGACTCAGGACCCAGGTTCCTCAAAGATGCCTTCCGGATCTACGTCCCTCAAAGTTCACTCCGTTCGGCTTGCTCACACCTCCTCTCTGTCACACGTACCAGAACCACCAGCTGGGGAGACAGACGTTTTTTAGTAGCAACCCCCAGGCTGTGGAACTCTCTCCCTCTGTCCATCAAAACTAGTCCCACTCATCATTTTCCGTAAACTCCTGAAAACCTGGTTATTTAATCAATGATTCATCTGGCAGCTCTCCGTCCCAGGAAGTCCGATATGCGCCGAGACACCCTCGGGTATTTGCGCGCAATAAAAATCTCATAAACATAAACAGGATAAAGCTATCAAAAGGGCAAGGTCTAACAATTATGATGTATAATTTTTTACAAGTCTTAATTTTCACCAAGTTTAAAAGACCTTATTTGCAACCAGCAACTCACTATCGCCTAAAACTCTTTAAATAAAACAACTGCTTTCTTTAGCAAAGTGCTTGTGCATGCATATATTTTACTGCCATCCACGACCCAAAAAGGCACTTCAAAGGACACTTGTTAAATCGTGACCAGATGGTGATGAGTAATATTAAAAATAACTTACCTTAGTTTAGACTTTAGACCGATTGGATTTACAATGTGATGGCGTTGGTGTATTTTCTCAATTTCAGAACAGTTTTACATACGGTCAAATAATCATTTTGGAAGTAAGGATTCTAAATAAACTCTGCAAGTTTGCCCTATAACGTTGTCCGGCATATGAGCAATATGGAGAGGTTCTCAAGATCCAAAAGAGAATTTTGCATTGGAAGAACTTGAGCAACAAAAGTAGAAAGTTAATTAAGGCTTTCTCTCATATTCATTTTGAGTTTGTTTTCATAAAGTCTCATTGATAAGCAAGCAAATATCACGCTGAATGATTTGAGCCAGAAATTATAACACATGTACTCCTTAGGCTTACCACCTAGGATTTAATTAGTGGTGATACAGACTGTTTTCTTTTATTAGACATGGTAGGTTTAGATTTAGCTGAAGTTGCCATAAGTGGTAAATAGAAACCGTGCACTATCTACCATATATCGGAGATAGGAAGTGACCAATAACTGTTACAACTGCATTTGTATGAGTATGCACTTATGAATTGTGGAATAATTAATGTATGGCCAGAATAAGAATTTCACTAATGCAGCATCCTTTTATTAACATAGAATGGTCTCAAAGCATTACAAATTGTAGTTTTAAATATACTGCCGTTAGATTGACTGTAGGTGTGTTTAAAAGCAGTTCTTTTAGGCCATTCCCCCTTCCACATTCAAGCATGAGCGTGACGAAATGCTGCCATCTCTGCTAGAATACGCAAGAACAAATAGACCACTCCTTATTTCCACAGGCAGAAAAACACCTTACAAGACACTGTAGGTATTCAGAAAGTCACCATCGCCAGTAAACCCCAAAGATTTCATGCAGGTCTCGTGCCATCATCACAATTTTATGCAGCCAGGTGTCGTAGAACTCAGCAAGAAGTGGTCATCTTGGCTTGTTCATGCTCCGAAAGTCAGAATTACGTAGGTTTCCATGAAACTATTCTCTCAACACCATTTACTGTTGGACATTGCTGTATTCTAGTGCCAAAAAATAAATGTATGGCTGCTTCTGTTTTTAAGAAACACCGCTTACGTTTATAGTAACCTCTGCTCTCTACAACATATTTCGTTAATTTTTGTCATTTCAATCACTGGTTTTCTTTTCAACCCTTAAATGTTCCTATATTAAAATCAGTTTTCTTTTTGGTATTTCCTCACAGAAATCTGTTTACTTTTTGAAAACTATTGACTTTATGTTAAAAGTATTTGTAGAGTGCAGGTACACTATGCGGTTTCTTTGTGCTGATTGTAGGGAATAGCCTGCAGCTCGTTGATTCATTCATATGCTTGGGAGAACAGCCACGTTTTTGAGTCTCCTGAATTGAAGAAAGCACAGTAAGTATCTGATATTTAGAGGGAGGTGGTTCCAAATACGACTTTGGCGAGCTGAGCCACGGTTCACATCAAGACTTCAGCCTCTCTTCCCACCATTGTAATGATCTGGTTTACTACTCTCTGTGAATGGTCAGCGACCTGATAGATGACATCTGGCGCCGGCTCTACCCCGAGGGAACCGTAGAACTACAGAGCGTTACCTGACCTAAAATGATCTATACTGTTGTAGAACTTACATAATATAAATGACCGCACCAAGCAGAATCTACTAGCATATGTGAAGATGAAGCAAGTCCCCATTCCAAATCTGTAAAGGAAAGTTGAGTAAAGACCTGCATAATAAGCTATTAAATGGATGAAGAGGGCAGGTGCACTATTGTTCAAACTCTACTTGAAGTAGAGCTATATCCATTGGGGAAATGAGGAGTGCACCTTTTGAGTGTTCTGAATCAGAAGGTCAAATAATTACTGATGGTTATTTGAATGATATAGGTTTATGTTGGTTCAATATCTACATTACCAACGGAGATGCTTCAGTCCTGCTGAGGGGTAGCAAGGTTCTCTAGCCCTACTGAAATTACCTGATCTAATGGAAGTGTTTTTATTTCTGTTTTTGACACAGAAATCGACCCTTTACACATCTAGAACTCCAGCTTTAGTTTCTTGACTTGTGGACCTGATAGAGACATCTAGCCGCAGATTCCTTAACTTAGAATATCCCCAGGCGTCAGACTGGATCTGGATTTTTTTATTTGCATATACGTGTCTTCAGCGAGGTCATATAAGTTCCTCCCAGCGCGCTGACGTCCGTTTCCTTCTTTTCCGCGTGCAACACGGATCCGGAGTTAGCGGTTCCTCTGGGCTGTTATCCGGCCTCCTATTCGAGGCTTCGCGTCAGGAACAGTGTGCGATGCCTTCGGGCTTTAAAACTTGTAATTTCTGTTCGCGGTACATGTCCGCGACGGATTCACATCTTATTTGTATGTGGTGCCTGGGCGAGCACCATGACTCCACGGACTGCGAAGCCTGCCAACACCTGAAGCCGAAGTCTCGGCGGGAGCGCCGTATGAAGCTTTTCTCGCACGGCTGTCGCTGTCGGAGTCGTCTCGTCCCCCGGCCTCTTCATCGCCGGCAGGTGCCGCTACTGTCCGGTTCCGCTGTCGATCGCCCTCTGGGTCCGGGGCCATTGTTTGCCACTTGGTAAGTCGAGGCGCTTGTCGCCGAGGTCTTCGACCTCCCCTTCTTCTGTTGTTAGGGGCACTGGTTCCCGGAACATTCCGGACGTGCGCTCCCAACAGTCGCCCTATCTGCCCTTTCCGGGTGTTGGGGCAACTCGGCCCAAATGGAGGCATATACCACGGCTCTACAGGCCTCCCTTGGGTCCTCTCCCGTTCCTGGGGCGTCCTCTGGGCCTCCGCTTCTTGTGGGATCTCCGACTGACGGCAGGTTTGCCCCCGGCGCCAATTGACCTTTGCCCCTCAGGAACGTCGGAGATGTGGTGTCGTTAGGGCGCGGCCTGGTTGGCTTCCCCTCTATGGTCCACATGGAGTCGTCGGGGCGCGGCCCAGCTCGGTCCCCCTCTACGACTCAAGGCACCTCTGCGACGCTGCATAGCCGTGCTGGGCTCCCTGTGGCATCGCAGGTGGTAGAGGGTGCTCATAGCCCTGCCTTGAGCACACCCTGGGCTTCTGGGCAGGCTGCCGCCAGTCCGGAACCAGGGTCGGTGCCGTTCCGGCACCGTAGGCTTGCCACCCCAGCTCCGCCTCAGCTTCTTTCTCCGGAGGCGGAGCATGTCATGGATGAGGCAGAGTCGGCGCCGAAGGCTTCCCTCCCCGGCACTGGCACCTTCTCCTTCGGAAGGGGAGCTTGCCAGACGGCGCAGACTCGACGCCGGATGCAGCCGAATCGGCGCCTGACTAGGCACGATTGTCGCCGACGCGTGTCGTTTTGGCGCCGGGTTGTGGACTCTTCTCTAGAGGCCTCTGGTGAGAGTTCGGAGACGCCCTCACGCCCGGCGTCACCGAAGGTGTTGTTGCCAGTGCCCCTCTTGGAATTTGAGGAGCCTCCTCAGGAGCTCCCAGATCCGGCAGGCTCTTCGCCTGCCCAGGAGCCCCATCAGGATCCTCATTCTTCAATGGGGCTCCCTTCCGTGGGGCATTAGTCGCACCCTTAATTAATTTAATTAATTAATTGTGGGTTTATATAGCGCTAGAATCAACTCCCGGAAGAGTATCTCCGCGCTTCGACCGCTGGGGAACCCGTCCTGGCTCACCCTGAGAGATGGTCCCTAATGGGTATCTCTAAGGTGCGACCAAGCATCCCCGGCGGTCTGGGGGGCCGTTGTGAAGATGAGGCAAGCTAATGCCCAGAGTTGCCGCGTGTGGTCCCTGACTGGAGTAGGCACCGAGGCGAGAATTATCGAGCCCGCTGACCCTGGTCTACGACCCTGCCGCGTCGGGAATCGAACCCTGGTCCCGGGCCGTTCTCTGCTTACGGGTCTGCCGCCTCTAACCAGTGAGCCACACCACTCCTACCCTTAGTGTCTTGGGAGGGTTAGCTTACAACCCTCCCCCACTGATGAGTTGTTCCCTCCGCGGAGGGCTACCGAGGCTGGTGCGGCTTTTTTGAGAGTGGTCTTATTGGCCACTCGCATTTTAAATATGTAACACCCTTCTGCGCCCTTGTCTGTGGACCCCTTGCTCGAGGTCCTTCACCGTGGGTCCAGAAATGTGGAGCCGCTTCTACCCTTTGAGGCTTCCCTTTATGACGCCCTCTTCGGTACCTGCGTTTGGCCTGCTTCAGATGAACCGGTGGCTTGTTCAGTTTTGCACCGTCCAGCTCCACATGATCCTGTTTGTCTTTTTGTGCACCCTGATGCGCAGGGGTTTGTGTTGCAGACTGCCTTTCCTTCCCTGCCCCCACTAACACTTTCTCCCTCTCTGGAGTCCAGATGGCTTGAGTCATGGGGAAGGAACATCTTTGCATCGACTAGTGCGGTCCTACTAGTCGGTGTCTGTGTACTCATCGTGCACCATTAAGTAGAGAGTGGTCCTTCCTTCCTTCCTTCCTTCCTTCCTTCCATCCATCCATCCATCCATCCTTCCTTCCTTCCTTCCTTCCTTCCTTCTCTTCCGAGCTGCTTGGGTTGCTGTCTGGCTGTTTCGCCACAGCCGCCCCCATTGTCCGTCACTCTGTTGCCGGCGCCAGTGCTTGGCGCTTTTTGTTCTGTGACAGACCCACCTCCCCCTTGGGGTATGGCTGTGGTATCTATTCTAAGTTAAGGAATCTGAGGCTAGATGTCGCTATCCGATGCAAGAGTTACTTCCCTTCGGTAACAATGTATCTGGTAGAGACGATGTCTAGCCGCAGATTCCTTAACGCCCACCCAGCCTCCCCGTTCTGCGAGAACCTTGCGGAGTGGTGTTCTCCACTGGCCTCTTCAGTTACCATTGGGTTCTTTCTCACAGGAGTTCAGTTTGTTGCACCCCTCTGAGTGTTTCCATATACAGTTAGCCTCTGCTGAGGGGCTTCTTTCCTGTAATACGGTGCCTTTTGTTCACGAGGAGATTCGTTTTCCTCTCCAGTTACGTTCCATTCCTTCCGTCTTCTCTATTGACTCGGGGTCCTGGTCTCCTCTTGGTCGTCCTCTTTGGGGGGTCGGTTGTGCTCTGTTTTCAACCTCCGTTATTATAGGGAAAGGGGCAGTCTTTTCATGCCTTCCTACGGTGGACTGTTGTTCTTCTGTGCTCCGTTCTTGATAAACGACACAGTTCTACATGGCAATATCAGTCTATTTCGGTCTGTTGAGATGTTCTTCCCTTGTTGCACTCGGGGAGGGTCTTCGCTTAGCTTGCGGGGCTCTTTCTCACAGCTTTTTACTTATATGTAGGCAGTGTCTGATTCTGTCTTTTATGATGGTGTCTCCACCATACTTCTTCTTTGTACACTGATATTTCATCCCTTGTACACTGTTCCCATACTTCCAGTTTTTTGTTGGTGGCTCCGCGTTGTGCCGCGGAAAAGTTTCTCCAAAGAAAACTGCGTCAGCACGCCAGGTGGGACTTATATGACCTCGCTGACGTCACGTACGTGGACGTCAGGGCGGGGTCGTGTGGCACCGTCCCCCGGTGGTGCTGCTGCAAAAAATATTCCGGATTCAGTCTGACGCCTGGGGATATTCTAAGTTAAGGAATCTGTGGCTAGACAACGTCTCTACCAGATACATCGTTACCGAAGGTAAATAACTCGTTCTTTAAGCAATGAATGGCTTCAAGATGGCTCATGTTTAATGGCTCCTTAACGGAAGATCTGAGAATGACTACTATCGCTTTTCCACACACCAGCTACACACTAGAATTTGCTTCTTTAGAAAAAGCACATGGTGCACATACGTAGGCGCAGCCTTCTATAACCACTCACTGTTAATCAGCATGCTGAAATGGTGTATGTTTATCCCTCAGATACCGATGGTTGATGCTTTGTAGTATACTGAATTCACCGGTACTTTACAAAATGTTGGTAATTTCTGCTTCAGAGCGAACACAAACCCAATGACCGATATCAAGTTAGACCAGTTATTCCGAATCTGTGCGCAGTGGCTCCCTGGTGCGCCATCAAAACTAGCCAGGGGAGCCACACACCAATCTCCTTTGTGCATTTAATGTTGAAGGGTTTGTTAGCTTATTTAAACTAATTGAACTTAAACGCATGATGTCAATGATTTGTAAGTGACATGCCTAAAGCTGGAAACGTAGTGCTTAATTGATGGCATGTTGAGGGAGATGACCTCCATATTTCACTGGATCCCCATGTTCCAACACTCCCAAAGTAAACAGGAGATGCCTGATTTATTTTGTTAGACTCATTGGTACTTTCGTTTTTTTCCACATGCGTTTTACACCAATGCAAATTATTTTTAAAAAGTAACGTTGTCCTGTCTTTCAAACACACTTAGTGCCTGAATACGACTCTTGCTGATATGGGAGCAGGTGGCCAGCCACCGCTACGCCCCCACACCACTACACCACCAAGAGACGCTGATGCCCGCCCGCCAGATTACAAGTAATTTTGTGGCTTGGCAGGCGGGGTGGCGGTTCTTGCGGCAGTGCCTTTGAAAAAGGCACCACAATGGGAATGCCACACAGTTTCCTGCAGGGCATGGCCTATAAAGTCCATGACATACAGGAACTAGGGTGCATGGCATGCATCCCCAGGCTGAGAGGGAAAAGGGGGCCCTGTAGGGCCACCTTGGTTTCAGCACTGCCACCCTTCTCATGGAGGAAAGACTTTCATGAAAACGCTGGCGGTCTTGAAACTTGTAATATGCATGGCGGTGCCATAGCGGCACTAGCTGCATCTTAAATTGGCCCGACTGCCACTGCCTGAGAACGGCAGTTCCCTGGCAGAGCCAGCTGTCCAATTACAGTCTGACCGCCCAACTCAAAATATTGCGGTCACACCGCCGTGCAGCGGTGGCTGGACCACCACCACGAGTCTGGCGAATCTCGGACCGCCAGACTTGTAATTACGCCCTAAGTATTATTAAGTATTGACGTGTACTTGAACCATAGGTACTTCCAGTACACATTTCTTCCCGTACACACACATTTCCAGACAGGCCAGCTCTCTCTCTGAGCACAGGAAAGTACAACACCATATACGGCATAATGCCAACGTTTGGAAGCAAGCAAGAGGGACATTAAAAAAAAGAATCCGAGGAATTTATTTGGCTTGCATTGAATTGGAGGCTAAAATAAAGCTGTGTTTGGTTTAAAAAAATTGCTCTATACTGCTCAGTCGGGGGCGACTGTCTCTTTAATAAATCTATATTGCTTTCTCACTGTTAGCTGCCAATGAGTGAGAGGTCTTTAGAATTGTTTTCTTTAAACTGATGGGGTGGAGCAATGATATTGCATCTCACCTTACTACCCCTGGATTTCCTTTCATTCCTTTCAGCTTCAATACAGTGTTCGTCTCTCTTCTGTTGCCCGGCCTATGTTGTGGTGAGCTATCATTTCCTTACACCATCCCCTGCAGTCCCTCAGGCATGTCTCTTTTCCCCCTTTGTGGCTGTGCATCAATTGTGTGGAAGCCTAGTTCACTTGGTTCTTCTTGCAGAGCATAGAACATTCTCTTCCAGGGGATACTCATCAATAGGCATTAGCACTGAATAGTCCCGCCCACGTGCGGGATCCCGGAGCAATAGCCGATAATATGCATATATATATATATATATATATATATATATATATATTATATGTGTTTGCCCAATAAATTTATTGGACCTGTCCCTGTGAGTGCTATGTACTTCTTTGTGCAAGGAGCCTTGGTCTCCGCGTGACCCGCGGGTTCCGTCACCCGCTGCTACAGCACCCGGCCGTGAGTGAAGGGGAGTTGACGGATAGTGAGCCATATATATATATTCACTGAAAAAAACATAGATTTCACATCAGTTATAGTTAGGAATGTCACTGACCATGAGTGATGTAATATGTGACGTCATCAGCAGTGCATTGCACGCGCAAGTTATAGTGAGTCCAACTAACTATAACGTGGGAATTTCATTGGTTTTATGCAAGTAAAATTTCCAGCTAACTATAACTGGTGTGAAACCTATGGTTTTTTCAGTGAATTTTATAGGTTTTTTAATAGCAAATCTCTATAGGTATGAAATGTAATATTTTTTATAATGAATTTTATATTTTATAATTATGTAATACTATTTCTTTTATGTTTATGTTTATTTTTTTTGCCCCGGAGCGCTCCCGGGGCGCGTACCGATGCGCTCATCGGTGAGCGCATTGTTACGGCGCGCCCCGGGGCGCGTACCCGGGAGCGTCCCGTTAGCGCTATTGCCGCGAACGAAAACAACATCGTGACGTATCGCGTAGCCGCGTGATGCGTCATATGACGCACGGCGTAAGCGCACCCGGAAGCACCCGAGCGCATACGATCGCGCAACGTAAGCGCCGCCGGGCGCGCCCGGGGCGCGATGACTGGCGCGCCCCGGGGCGCGTAGCGTAAGCGCTTCGGGTCATGTGATCTGAAAATAACACATTTCATTGGTTCAGAACAGCTTTGTTTTCCAAATGATGAAAGCCCCCACCTTTTTTCCTCATTCTCACTTTGTTGTTTGAGTGAGGAAGACCTGTTTTTTTCTTACAGATATGGCTACAGTACTATCAGCAGCTGGAGCATCTGCCCCACCACCACCACCACCACAAGGACCACCAGAAGATTACATTGGTGGTCAAGAAGAGGAGGAGGAGGAGGAAGAGGAGGTAGAGACAAGGCAGTTCCTGCCTGAAGACAATCCTCCATACAAACCAAAAGAGCACTTCGTATGGGAGTTTTACAAAATCCCAAGGGGTTTTCAAAAAAGTAAACGCTCAAAAGGTGACTTGTCTCATCTGTGGTGCTGTGCTATCCAGGGGGAACCCTGCAAAAAAATATTCCTTTGGGAATCCTACTATGATTCGGCATATGCAGCGTTTGCACCCCAACAACTATTCTGCAGCAGAGGTGAGAGAACTCTGCAGAAACCTACCCCAATCATCTGCCCGTACCTCAACAACCAAAGAACCCACTCCATCGGGTCCAGAGGCAAGTCAGATGATTCCAAATATACAACCAAAGTTTGGGGGATGTTTGTAAATATTGTGGCAAAACAATTTGTTATGGTGAGCAAAGCATTACGCTCATCAACGTTGCTGGTGATAACCACAAATGCCCGAAGAAACCTTAATTTTTTTCTGATTTCTTTTTGCTCCAGTTGAGCCGTTTACAATTACCTGTTTTTTGTTTCTTCCCATAAAAAATACAAAAAAAATGTAAAACTGTTCAGAAAAGCCAAAAAAAGTAAAATGTTAAAAAAACAAGAAAAAATAAAACAACAAAAAGAATTAAAAAAACAGTTCTTTTTAGAACTACCTCTAATTTATAAAAAAAAAATGCTACATTTTTTGGAAACTCTGTCATTCTTTTTTCTCCAGGGTACGCGTATCGGTACGCTCCCCGGTGCGCGTACCGGGCGCTCCCCCCGCGAAAATCGATTTTTTTTTTTTTTGTCCCGCGGGGCCCTTTTATGGCCCCCACATCAAACCTAGGGGGTCAAGGGGGGTCTACCCTGCCCCCTTATGGTCATTTCCCCCTTTGTTTTTGCCACCTCTTGTGTCTTGATCCTACCGAGAAACAAGATGGCGGCCGCTCCGGACTGTTTGGAATGTTGACAGTCACCCGAGAGCCAATCAGCTTTCCGCGCGCGAACTCGCGTTACGCACCGGGTGCGCTCCCTGGTACGCGTACCGGGGCGCGCTTATAGATATATATTTTTTTTTAACCTAAATTACTCAAAATCCACTGGAGCACATATCTTGAGACATAGCAAAGGCACATCGGGCTACCAGTCCCTACAATTTTGCAAAGTTTGGTGGAAATCCATTCAGCCATTCGGGCTAAAAGTGAGTCCAACCGCCCTATGGAAATTAACATGGGGAAAACACGTTTTGGGACCCCCCTTTTATCTTGGCCCCCGCTTGATGAATCCCCCCGAAACTTTCAGGAAAGGAGCGGAACGCAGCGAGGCAAATGTAAGGAAAGTTACAGGCAGATCCCTCAATCTGCGCCAAAGTTATTCCCAATAGAATGTTGCGGATTTCCTATGGAAAACAATCCTAACAATAAATATATATATATATATATATCTATATATATATATATATCCAGCTCGATCCCCTGCAGATTTTGGGAGCACTCGCAGACGGGTGCGCGATGCGGTTGCAGGAACCGCATAAATATACAGCTCACGGTTTCCACCAAGTTTTAGCTAAAGAAACCACGCACTCCGGGGGTAGTTCTTAGATGTTTTATTTTCAAATTCGCAACAGACGCGTTTCGGAAGGCGGAGCGCCGAAACGCGTCTGTTGCGAATTTGAAAATAAAACATCTAAGAACTACCCCCGGAGTGCGTGGTTTCTTTAGCTAAAACTTGGTGGAAACCGTGAGATAGATATATATATATATAGATATATATATATATATATATATATAGATATATATATCTCTCTCTCTCTATATATATATATATATATATATATATATATATATATATATATATATATATATATATATATATATATATATATATATATATATATATATATATATATATAGATATATATATATATAGATATATATATATATATAGATATATATATATATTACCTACTGGCGGTCGCCAGTAGGTATATATAGTTAGGATTTTTTCTCTATGGGTTTTTTGAAAATTCTATGTCTAATAACTTTGGCGTTTGTGGACGGAATTGGCTGAAATTTTCAGGAAAATGGCACATTTTGTTTCTGAGCAGCCCTTGAAAATTTGGGGGGGGGTTCGTCCAGGGGGGGCCGAGAAAAAAGGGGGGTCCCAAAACGTGTTTTTAACATTGAGTTTTCCATAGGGCGGTTGGCCTCACTTTTAGCCCGAACGGCTGAATGGATTTGCACGAAACTTGGCAAAATTGTAGGGACTGGTAGCCCGATGTGCCTTTTGTAGGTCTCAATATATGTGCTCCAGTGGATTTTGAGAAATTAACGTTTAAAAAAAGATATATATCTGTAAGCGCGGACCAGGCAGCGCTCTGGTTCGCGGACTTTTCGCGCAACGGAGCTTTGTGAAGCGAAGCTGATTGGTTCTCCGGCGTCGGTCAACATTCCAAACAGTCCGTAGCGGCCGCCATCTTGTCTCTCGGTAGGATCGAGAGACAAGAGGAGGTCAAAACAAAGGGGGAAATAACTATAAGGGGGCATAGTAGATCCTCGCTGACCCCCTAGGTTTGATGTGGAGGTTTTAAAAGGGCCCCGCGGGGCAAAAAAAAAAAAAATAAATAATAATTGAACGGCTGAATGGATTTGCACGAAACTTGGCAAAATATTAGGGACTGGTAGCCCGATGTGCCTTTGCTAGGTCTCAATATATGTGCTCCAGTGGATTTTGAGAAATTAACGTTCAAAAAAAGATATATATCTGTAACAGCGCTCCGCTTCGCGTAACGGAGGTTTGCGAAGCTGATTGGTCATTCTGTCACTGGGCTATAGTTGGGCTACATCTGGCTGATATTTGGGCTACATTTGTTTTTTTGTGTGTCTGGCGGCCATCTTTGGGCTACATTGGGCTACATTGGGCTTCATTGGGCTACATTCGGCTAATTAGCAAATAGCTCATCGCAAACTAGGAATGGTAAAGAATCGCTATTTATTCCTTAAAGTTCGCTATTTAGGAAATGCAAATAACTTTGATGATACATATGGCGGTTCATCTCTAACAAGATAAGAAGCATAGGGATAGATTTATGATGACTGGCGCATCACCAGGGATGTGTTAGTCATTCTGTGCCGCTGTTCCGTCACCTATGGTGTGCTGCATTTACAATGCGGCGCATCATGGGGCAAAAACAGCACAGATGCGTGATGTATCTGTGCCGTAAAGGTGGCGCATTGCTGGAGTTGTATCGCAAGTGTGATGAAGCTCCAGCAAGGGTCGGGGGTGCCCCTGTCGCAGGGTTTCTGTTCTCACACAGAACTGTGGACAGAGGATTGGAACCTCGGCGAATTAGGGTGTCCCAAAACTCACGTTAGTAATCAAAAACTATTTAGCAAGCTAGGTACAGTGTCACATTGGATATAACAAACTCTCAATGTTTAGACAATCCAGAATATGAACTTATAGTACCTCAGGATACGTGGAACTCATGAACAGTCGGTCGTTATAGATTTCTTAGAAACCAGAACATGGAGTTAAGAAGAACAGATGTGTATTTGAAATGTTTATTTACTAATGCCGTCTTCTCAGGCGTAGTACCTTAGATAATAAAAGTACACATATTATCAGTAGCAAAATTACCAGCATAGTTACTAGTACATAAAAAGTGAATGGTGATAGTATGTTAACATGCTGTAAATGAATAAGAGTTAGCAACACTTATAAGCAGCCGCGGGCCGTGGAGGGAGTTACGGTGAGGCAGGGAGGCGGGGAGGGGGAGAAGCAGGGTGGAGAATACAAGTACACATATTATCAGTAGCAAAATTACCAGCATAGTTACTAGTACATAAAAAGCGAATGGTGACAGTATGTTAACATGCTGTAAATGAATAAGAGTTAGCAACACTTATAAGCAGCCGCGGGCCGTGGAGGGAGTTACGGTGGGGCAGGGAGGCGGGGAGGGGGAGGGGCAAGGTAGAGAGGGCTCCACCCTGCTTCTCCCCCTCCCCGCCTCCCTGCCCCATCGTAACTCCCTCCACGGCCCGCGGCTGCTTATATCTCACCCTCCCTAATACACATATTATATTATTTGCTAAGAAGGTCTCTTTGTGTTGGTTTAGGGCGTGCCCATACTTTAGTGTCTTAGATTTGAAGGAATCACATCAGCATACACCAGCTCTCTCTTCATGTGAACCGCATCAACTGTTGTGTATGTGTGTTCGGCAAAGCAATATAAAACCCGCCTCATGCCCAGAATTGGCAGAAGTTGCACTTATGTTATGAGTATGAAGTCGTGGAGATCAGACCTCATAACAATTCTGTATCGTGTTGTTCTTGAAACTTTAGCACTCGCTGTACAGATATAGTTTAACAAGTAAAGCAGATAGTAGACCAATAACATATTATTCTCATGTAAACCACGATGAACTACTAGGTGGAAAGCTAAAGCAACAACTAAGTGTCGTGTGCAGAAGTTGCAAAAAAGGAAAAATGGCGTTTAAACCGGTAATGAGCCCATGCTAACTTAACACGGTGTAAAGATATCCAGGACCTAGATGACACCTCCTCATGATCCGGAAACGAACTGAATAAGATAATAGAAGTGCCATCTCATGAGAGCAGATTGCAAGTTTATATGTGGACGGTCCGCAAGGTAAAGCATTAAAAACTAGGAAAATTCAATGCTAAAGAAAAATAAAACAGCCAAGTACTTTATCGAGTCTTAAGCCAATAGGCAAGGTAAATAATAAAAACTTGACAAATAAGTCAATGAATTGTCAATGAAATGCTAGTACTCAGCATATCAAACATGAAAAAGGTCTATGACATAACTGTGTATGCAAAATAAGCTGCAACAGCCTCCAATAGGAAGTCACCGTCTTCATCCGAAAACAGTTCAGCCATCCAATTTAAAAGCGGAAAAGAACATACGTGCTCTCCCAGCACCGGATCCTCTATCACCATCAGAGGACAGCTCGGTGGGTTTTCAAGAAAGCTGTGTTCCAAGAAAGACTGTGCTGCCGCCAGTAAATTCCAGGGACCAAGTAGTCCATGCATCAATGCCACAGCCATAATCCTTTCGCCAGGACAAATCAACTCGTGAGTAATGATAGGAGTCATCAGCTGATTAAAGTCGACGTCAGGAGAAACCGGTCCGCAGAGACACAAATCAATGGCCCAATCGAAATCACAGGTCAGGCAGTGAAATACAGGCTGGACACAGGTGAAGTAGGAGAACCGAAAAGATAATCCATATGCCGTGCTTAATATCGCCAACGGCATTGTGCCATAATATTCTAGCATGCGATTGCGGAACAGTGTCAGCAGCTGCAGGGTCGGAGGTTGCATAGGAGGGACATCCATATTTAAAAATGTAAAAAAGCACAAGAGCGTCCGCTGGTAATGCAAGTAAAAATGCCAATCCACGAACCAGAGTGCAGAAAATACAATGAAAGGGAGCAGGGATGACTCCAAAGATTTTCTCAAATGAAGTCACGAGACCACTGGTAACAACTTTAAAAAAGTGTGCCAGGGATTTTGTGGAGGATGCGTTAAAGATAGTCGGAAACATGTTGCTGAAATTGAAAGGCAAACCTGTGTACGGGTGTTCGCTATGTGAAGTACGAAAGTTTCACGGGCCGAACTCAAGGCCACCTCTCTCTGAGACAAAAGAGCTCTTATTCTTGCCATGCCGTTGAAACGTGTCCCAAGGTTGGTATTTGTGGCCAGATTGAAAACTCCCTATGTTCATGTGTGGGAGGAAATAGAACATTTCTGCAGCAAATAACCCGTTCACTTACTGTTACGATAAAAGGAATACTTTTAATTAACTCAGAACAATCTTCATTATTGAGCATCAAATAACTACCATTTTCCAACAACTTGAACGTGGGGATGATAGCAGGAACTGGCGTGCCTTGCAACACGCAAGCCATATTTGGTCGGTGTTTGTTGCATGAATCGTGTAACTGTATG
This sequence comes from Lissotriton helveticus, assembly GCF_964261635.1. Taxonomy (NCBI): domain Eukaryota; kingdom Metazoa; phylum Chordata; class Amphibia; order Caudata; family Salamandridae; genus Lissotriton; species Lissotriton helveticus. The sequence goes on from NC_136057.1 coordinate 2,135,040,289, forward strand.
TGCCTACACATTAGTGAATGATCTGGCGTCTCAGTGCATTCCTCTCCATTCAGATAAACTTCTTGATCATCTTTGAAACATCTGTATGTGTATGGAAGCGACCAGACCTCATGAACAAAAGCACTACCTAAAGGTTCATAAAGACCTATTGGTATATATTTCATACAATTTGAAAACTTATATAAAGCAAAAGGCAGCGTTATTAAACCGTGGATAAGGCATGTTGCCAAAAAACCCGCAATCCTCTGCTGATGATGTCACTGAGCATGTCATGAATGATGTAATATGTGACATCATCAGCAGTGGATTATGGGTAATAGTATCTCTAGTTTACTCCCCTATAGCTGTCTTTCTTTTAACATAAGTGTGTGTTTCCTTCCCTTATACTTACTGTTTTTGGTTCGCTTCCAGTTCGCGTACCAGCGAGCGAACTAGGAAGCGAACTAAGAGAAATAGAGGTTGGCACAGTTCCAAATATTGTACCAATTTTTTAATAACGGGGAGGTAGTTCTGAAAAGAACTTTTTTTTTTTATTTTTCTGAACATTTTTTTACTGTTTTTGAATTTTTCGGAACAGTTTTATATTTTTTGGGGTTTTTCTTGGAGGGGGCAATGAAAACGATTCATTGTAAAGGGCTCAACAGGAGCAACAAAACAAAAAAAAGAAGTATTTATTATTTTGGGCGTTTCGGACAAACTTGCATATGATAGTCAATAGCTCTGTTGATCAGAGTGATGCTTCTTTCTCCGTAGGAAATGAATCCATCGCAAAATACGCAGGTGTGTTTTACTTCACCAAATCTCATTTGTATATTTGGCACCATCTCCCTGCCCTCTGGTCCCGTTACTTCCGGTACAACAGATCTTCTGGCCATAATAGGGAGATTATCTAGGTCGTTCCGAAACTGTGCAGCACTGTAGTTGTTAGGATGCCACCTAGTCATATGGCGATGCATTGTGTAGTTTCCGAAACTGTATTTTTTGTCGGTCCCTCTGGACAGTCTATCTTGACATATAAGGCAAGTTACGTATCTTGCATTTACTTTTTTCTGACCTTTGGGAATTTTAAAAAATTGCCAAATGAAGTTTTCTTTCCGGTGAGACGTCTTGGGCTGCTCAGGCAAAAACTGCCTCTCTTCGTGCTCGTCCTCCTGTTCCTCTTCTTCTTCTTCTTGTTGAATTACAACTTGAGCAGGTGGTCCACTCTTCCTTGGATGTGGTGGAGGTGGTGGGGAAGCACCAGCTGAAGCTACTAAAGAAGCCATTGCTCAGTGATCACAAAGGGTCTTTCTCTCACAATGATGAAAGTCAGAGTGAGGAAAGAAGGAGGGATTTTCATCATTTGGGAAAAACAAGAGTTCTCAACCAATCAAAAGTGTTCATTTTAGATTATATGACCTAGTCTTACATCATTAGGAAACCAAAAGTGAAATGAACCAATGAAAAGTGTTATTACCAAGTCACATGACTTGCTGTGTTTACG